>NC_060122.1:528999498-529302528 GCF_021461395.2 Schistocerca americana
TCTTGTTCATGATTAAAAGTTAGCTTCATAAAATATAGGTATGAAGCTGAGCATCCATGATGCCCTTTTGTGTATGATAGTGGAAAGTCTCTTTTTATGGTAAAAAAATTTCCACAAGTAGTAAGTTTTAGTGAAAAATTGGTATGCAGTGTCAGAAGCCAATTGAAAACCTTTCTCATAATACCTGAGTCATCCCTATATGATGAATATGTTTTAAGAAAAAGAGGTGTTGAATTGAGAAATAATATATGTGACTTTTGCTAGCATGTCAGGTATAGATTGGAGTCACCACCAACAATAATTGTGTGAGTAGGATATTTGTTTAAAATGAGACTCAGGGTTTTCACTGAACTGTTCAACAACTGCATCATATGGCCAAAGGGGGGGGGGGGGGGGGCGGAGGAGATGGCGCTAAAAGGAACCAGTTGTCATGTGTAACCTCTACCAATGACTAACTCTGAGAAACTATCTATCTACTTTAGTTTCACTACAAGGTGCCCTACTTTTGACAGTAATAAACACACCACGACCAGATACCTATAATGATTTGTGCTTGAATGCCTTCTATTAGCAGTTGGAGCACTGGTTCTCTCTGAACACAGCTATGGCAATTTACAGCTACAATACTGATTTTTGCCAGGTCTGCTCTTGTCCTGTGTGTGCCATGCACCCCTTATTGACATCCTCTTCTTGGTTTCCTGGGACCCTCTAACCTAAAAAAAAACCACCCAGTCCTCCCCACACACTACTCATGTAGCTGCTTCCTGTGTGAAGTGGATCACTGACCTGTTAACTCTTTGCTGTTTGCACATCTAATTGGGATTCTTTTGTTTGGTACCAGTTGGACTGACTGATCATGTCGCTTGTTGCTGGTGGTTCGTCAAGGTTGTCAGTAGATCATACATCCTCATAAATGATAATTAATTGAAACCCTCAGCTGCCAACAGGTATAGTTGATACACGTCAATGAGGACAGCTGAAAATGTGTGCCCCCGACTGGGACTCGAACCCGGGCTCTCCTGCTTACATGGCAGACACTCTATCCATCTGAACAACTGAGGCCACAGATGAATAGCGCGACTGCAGTGACTTATCCCTTGCACGCTTCCCATGAGACCCACATTCCCAACTGTCCACAATTTACATACATAATGTACCTAATAGATATTTGCCCATCCACTCATTACTCGCGCAAACTAAGGTGACAATTCCTGCAAGAGTTCAGGCAACCTGTGTGCATTCGCACAGATGAATGTCAATGGATGGGTAGCCTTTAACTATATTTGGTGATAGTAACTGCTCTTGAAAGAACAGATACCATTGATACCTGTGCAGCTCCACTAGAATAAATGGTAATTAATTGAAACCTCAGCTGCCGACAAGTGTAGTTGATATACCTCGATGGGGACAGCTGAAAATGTGTGCCCCGACCGGGACTTGAATCTGGGATCTCCTGCTTTCATGGCAGATAGAGGGTATTGAGTATTGAATGTGTAGCTTTTTGAATCATTAGTGCTGTTACTGCAAGAGCAAGAAGAAGGCATAAGGGGATAACTGCTGTTAAACACCACACATTTTCAACTACTCTATTTTTTCTAACCAGTTATTGAATTCACTGTTTCAGTGGGCTAAGCTTGAAATCAGTCATGGTTGTGGAAAAAAGGAATTTTTCAGGATAAAATTCCATCAGTTGCAAATGAATTTTGTTATTTTTTATGACTTTTGACAAACTAATTTGTCATCTTCAGAATCTCAGTATTGGTTTACCAGATCTGAGTATCTTCTTCATTGAAGCATAATGCCATGGTATGCCCAGAAATGTTCATATTGTATGTAATTATTGTAAGCACTGATTGAAAATTTACGGTAACTGAATCACACGTATCCATTTGTTTTGTTAGCACAATATATAGAAGAAGATAGTGGTATATGTTGAACCAATACCAAGCTTCTGAAGATGATAAATTAATTTGTCAAAACTGTTAAAGCATAATGCAATTACTTGTTCATTAAAACTGGACTGTGGCGCCATCTAATGCCTGTATTGTTTCTTGTGTGTCTATACTATGTTCATGCCATCTAGTGACAGAATGGGTTAGCAGGCAAATGGAGCAATGTTATGTTAGCAAGTTAGTAGTGTGTCAGTCCTACATGAGAGTACAGTGTGTTTTGAGATTCTATTTTCGGAACATAGTAAAATCATGTGCAGTTGCTTGATACACTTATGGTGAGGTTATTATATGTGTTTATCTCATGGGAGTTTGCGTCATGATAATGATTACATATACCCATGTGTGTTTAATTTTCAGACTTGTGAATTTATATCAGCCATACGATCATTGTGTCACGAGCAAGACACATTGCAAGAATCTTTGGCATTTTTTTGCCCTGGTGTAGTTTTTATCTATTCTACATTATGACGTGGAATGAAAGGTTAGGCAAACATGGGCATAATTTGTAGTGACTTGGTTGTGAAACCATTGCCTTGGTTGCCTGGTCTCATTATTTTTCGTAATTATTGTCAGATGTATGATCACAATTCCATTATACAGAGTGTACATAAAGTCTGGGAACACTTTCATTTATTTATTGCACAAGAACCCGGCAAAGAGAAGCAGACGTCCTAGTGTGAGTGAAGTGAATGTGGAGCGTGTATGAGAGACTTGTCGTACTTGCACATGTTGCAGCAATGGCTGATGCCTCGAATGCAATTGGACTCTCTGTTCATCTTTCAGCAGGGTGGGGGCTCCTCCTCATTTCCATTGTGAAGTTTGTGGGTACCTGAACACGGAGCTGCCACATCGATGGATCGGCCGTGCTACAGAAGGGGACAGCTATTTCATGAAATGGCCTCCCCGATCACCAGATCTCACTCTGTGTGATTTTCTTCTATGGGGACACATTAAAGATCTGACATATGAACTGCCTGTACCACATGATGTGGTTGACTGCCACAGTCAATGACGACAAGAATTCCGTTACCGTATTGACGTCTGCTGGGTCACTCATGATTTGCATATTGAATGTTTGTAAAAAAAAAAAAAAAAAAAAAAAAAAAAAAAAAAAAAAAAAAAAAAAAAAAAAAAGTTCAATGTTTAGTTCATGTGCAATAAATAATTGAAAGTGTTCCTGAACTTTATGTACACTCTGTATATTCTTCAACTGATGTTTTACATTTTAAAATGATGACGTAGTACTTTGAAACTGGTAATGTAAGCCCTTTTTTTTAACGAAAAATTTTATGCATTGTGACTATGGCTTCACTACTGTAGTGTCAAATAAACATTTAAGTTATATTACAATCACACTCCTTTATGACAGTTATATCAGAATAGAAGCTAAAATAATAATAGCTTGTCAATGTTATTAATTTATGCACAAAGCATATCCCCACCTTCTCTCTCTCTCTCTCTCTCTCTCTCTCTCTCTCTCTCTCTCTCTCTCTCTCGCCCCCTGCCCCCTCCCTGCCTCTCCCCCTCCCTCCCCACTCCTTGCCTCTCCCCTTCCCTCCCTCCCCACTCCCTGCCTCTCCCCTCCCCTCCCCTCCCACTCCCTGCCTCTCCCCCTCCCCTCCCCTCCCACTCCCTGCCTTTCTTCTTCCCCCTCCCTGCCTCTCCCCCTCCCCGCCCTCCCCACTCCCTGCCTCTCCCCTCCTCTGCCCTCCCATCCCCCTCCCTCCCCATTCCCTGACTCCCCCTCCCTCCCACTTCCTGCTTCCCCCTCCCCCTTCCTCCCTCTCCCTGCCTCTCCACCTCCCCTTCCCTTCCCTCCCACTCCCTGCCTCTCCCCCTCCCCCTCCCACTCCCTGCCTCTCCCCCTCCCACTCCCTGCCTCTCCCCCTCCTTGCCTTTCCCCCTCCCCGCGTCTCCCCCTCCCTGCCTTTCCCCCTCCCTGCCTCTCCCCCTCTCTCCCTCTCTCACCCCCCCAAGCCACTCCTCTCTCTCTCTCTCTCTCTCTCTCTCTCTCTCTCTCTCTCTCATATGCATTGCTTATATACAAAAACTAAAACTACAATATTCTGATTTTCAGACCTCATTTGCACACTTCAAGAGTCAACTTTTGGTTATTTCTGAGACAGTGCTGGGCCATGAAAACAAATTGTTACAGAAGAAGGCTTTGAAGTTAATTCCACTAACAGAGCTGGAGATAAAAGCAGTTAAACATATGCGATCCTTACAAAAAGCCATCAAAAATGGTGCAGAGGACAATGGAGCAGATGTGCAGGACATACTTTTGTTAGAATTGATGGCATGGTTTAAAGAATCATTTTTCTCATGGGTTGATTCTCCAAAATGTTGGTTTTGTCAAGGAGAAACAAAATTTCGTGGCCACAGTAGTGATCCTAAATATAATGGAGACCGGGCAGAGGTAAGTCACTGTTTTGTCTTATGCAATCCACTCTTTGTTTCTGTACCTGAACTTCTGTGTGTGTGTGTGTGTGTGTGTGTGTGTGTGTGTGTGTGTGTGTGTTTGTGTTTGTGTTTGGGGGGGGGGGGAGTCGTGCACATGCGCGCATGCGCACCTTTACATGTGTGCATTCAAATGTCTGTGTGAATGCATGCGGGGGGGGGGGGGGGGGGGGGGGAGTGAGTTTTCTCCTATGCCTTATGTTACTTGATTAATTTGCTACATTATTAGAAATGGTTTATTGGTTCTGTAATATTTGGCTCACAGTTAAGTAATAACACTCAGAGCCGTCAGTGTTTCACAAAATGTTGCAGCAATTGTGGCAGCCCATTTTTAAACTTACTGGGCACAAGCACCTTACATTCAAAGATCATTGTGACCCTGATCTGGGAAAGTACATAGACTGTGATGTGTGTTGCATACCATTGGTGGCTGCTTTGTTTCTAGGGTGAAATGGTGCACCTGTGCCTTATCAACTGTAATGATGTCACTTAACTCCTTGTTGTGTGATAGTCACTCTCTGATTGAAACAGACCATGTCTGCTACTTCTGGAGTGTTCCCATTTAGTGACCTCCTTTGCCTTTCCAGATCTATTATGTCTGTCTGGACACCACTGAATTGCTGATGCCAACTCACTGTTTTTGGAAGTGATACTGGTTTGTTCCATACTTCTTCAATATCTTTGTAGTAACATATGTATACGAGGATGGACTGAAAAGTTCTTTCAAAGAAATTTTATTTTCCAACATAATCTCCATGAATATCAATACATTTCATCCAGTGGCTTTCCAGTGCCATTATCCTCTCTCTGTAGTATTCATTTGGAAGTGTTGCAATGTATCCATCTACAGCCAAAGGGCCTCTCGATTGGATGAAAAGTGCCAATCAGCGAGAAATTTCTTCAGTTCTGAGAACAGATGCTCCAAGGGAGCAAAATCTGGAGAATAGGGTGGATGTTCCAGCACTTCATAGTGAAAATCCCTCAATTTCCCCATTGGCAAGACACTTTTATGGGCAGGTGAATTGTCCTAATGGAAGATGACTTTTTTGTTTTTTAAGCTAGGTTTATTTTCACTAATGCTTGCATCTGGTTTCATTAGAAGTTGGGAGTAGTGTTCTCCAGTTATGGTTTTTCCATTTTCAAGATCATCAATCAATAAAATTACCTTTGCTTCCCAAAACACTGATGTCAGGATCTTTGCCTGCAATGGCAGCAGCCAGGCCTTCTTCAGTGTACACAGCGCTGAATCCATGTTCCATCCACTGTAATGTATTGATGCAAAAAGCCTCTTCAGTTTCCCTTAAAATGCACTAAGCACAGAGTGTCATGCGAATGTGTTTGTGAGTCACAGTGAGCACTTGGCACCCATCTTGTGCAAAGCTTGCTCATGTTCAATTCTTGGTGCAAGATGTGATCGTCACATTTCTTTGATATCCCTAGAGCATTAGCAATTTCATGCACCTTTATACGCCAACCTTCAAAAGTAATACTCTGTACTTTGTCAATGATTTCCAGTGTGCTTGCACTTTTTGGACATACTTCATGTGGATCGCCTTGGACACATTTACGCCAACATTTAAACTCGGCCACCCATTTCTTCATGGTGTAAACTGAAGGTGAAGAGTTACCATATCCGTTTACTAGCTGCAAATGAATTTTAGTGTTAAACCTTCTTTTATGAAGAATTTAATCACTGTACAATACTCAGTTTTTTCCATTTAACTGCTTCAAACGATTGCCTACTGTCAACTGCTGCCAGAAATGACTTGCAGTTTTATGTGGTGTCTACTAACACATGTACAAACATAAGGGGGAATAATCATGTGAGCAGTGCTGCGATCTCTGGGACAGGGCCGAGAACTTTTCAGACAGCCGTTATAATCTCATGTCTGCACATGTGTTTATCTCTTAACGCAGTGTTGCCATCTACTAGAGACATATTAATTTCCTTCCTTCAAGCTGTATGTGCAACTGACAAACAAATGCTAGAAATGTTTGGAATCACAGGGTATCAAAAGTGTGAGTGAGTGTTGGCGTTGTGTTGGTGATCAGCAAACAGCGCTAAATCAAGTAGAGGTATGCCATCAGTGTGTATTGAGCATGTTATAGCTTTTATATCATGATTTTACCATTAGGTGATAGAGTGAAGGCACACATTGGCCAGTTAAAAAAAATCACCACCTCTGTATTGTGTGAATGAACATTCCAAAGACATATTCAGCAAATGACATAATGTAAACAGTGTGTTGCAGATGCAAGAGATATAGACCGCTCCTTTGGTCACTTACATATATACAGAATAAGAAACTGCCCGATGTACCAGGATAATTCAAATGAAAACTTTAATTATTTATTATTATGCAAATGAGCTAAGATAGATAAATTACAGATGTATAATTTTTCAGTGTAGCCCACCATGACTTATATTGCATCCATTCCATTGTTTAAAAAGGGCACAGATACTGCATGAGAAGAATTCTTTCGAGTGTGAATGCAGCCACTTGTGGGATAGAGTTTTCACCACTTTATCACTTCTGAAATGCTTGCCTTGCAGTGCTTCTGTGAGCTTTCTAAACATGACAGTCACTCTTAGGTGAATGCTGGTGCGTAAGGTGGGTGTTAGAGACATTCAAATTTTATATCCTGTATAGTTATGATGATTGAATAGGCAATATGGGGACAAGCATTGCTTTGTTCCAACAAAACACTGCAGCAGAAATCCTCACCAGTTACTCCTGATTGCAGTTTGAAGGCAAAGCAGATTTGAGTGTGAATTACTGGTCATTGATGGTCTATGTAATGCTCCCCTCAGTGGAGGTTACAACTTGTGAGTGCGGGGCCCGAAGCTGTTACAGCACATACTTCCTTTCTTGTGGTGCAATCTCTCATCTCTTACTATCTTTCCTTCTGTTACATATAATAATAATGGAAAATCCTAGATGGACCAGTATGTATAATAAAGTAAAGGGAACCACTCACATATAATAAATTGATATGTGGAGCACAGAAACACACAACAGAAAACAGCATCCACACTAGCTTTCAAGTGCTAGCTCTTTTTCGAGCAGAAGTACACACATTCACACACACAACCACCCAAATGTACACTCTCATGGTCATGGCAAGACGTTCTTCTCTTACTCTCTTTCTCATGGTGGCAGTCTTCGACATCAACCCAGCTGTTTCCTAGGTTCTGCTTACTTTCTTAGTATATTCATTCATTCAGCACTTTTTGGCTGAAGTAATTTTTCAACCCCTTCTGGGTTTGACCTTCATTTTCCAAAGTTTTTCTGTAGTGTGAACTGACTTGGGGAGTACACTTTAAATAGTGCCCACTGAATACAGTGTTAGGGTTCAGGTGCACACAATACCTGTGTAGACTCTTGTGTGGGCTTCAGAGCCAAAGTGGTAGTTGATCTGATCTGGAGGAGTCAGTATAAACCCTCTCAGTTAAGCATCCTGACACCCAGGGATCACACTGCTGTTTCCTCTGCTGCTAGCTCTCCGTACACACCAAAGAGTAGATGTCTGTCTTCCTGGAATGTCAAGGCTCCAAGCAAGGACCATTGCACCCAATGACATTTGCTGCAGCTGGATAGTGCCTGTGGGGAGATCCCTTGATCAGAATAGGTGGATCAGGGTGGATGTTTTGCATATGAAATATCTTAAATTACACCAAAATGGTGGCCGTTCTGACCTGGTCATCTCATCACATAGGAATAGTAATGGTCCAAGGAATCCTCTTCGACAGAGGCCATACACTCCAAACAGATGAGGAGCTACGGACTAATCTTGAGCAGGGGGCATACGGTTTTTCCAACATGCCCAAAAAGGTCCCAAGGGTAATCAGACAGATACAAGTGCCTTCATCTTAGCCTTTTGGGGGAATGTTCCCCTGGAAAAAGTCAGTCATGGTGTACTGCTATGACATGAACCCTTACATCTCACTACTGGTGAGATGCTTTCAATGCTTATGCTTTGATTGTATGTCATCCCACTGCACAGCAAACCCAAAATGTGGTAACTGTGGACAATCATTCAGTGGAGGTAGTCCTTGTGAACAAACACCTTCCAGTATTAGTTGCATGGAGCACCATTCTCCTCTGGTACACCTAGTCTTCAAGAAGGAAAAGAAAATACAGGAGTATAAATCTATTGACTGTCTGTTGTATACTGAGATACGAAAAAAATATGAATGCCTACAACCTATTGATATGAAGGCCAGTTGCATCTTGTGGTTCCCACAGCACCATTTTCGGAAACCACTTCTCGCACCAGGCTGGAGGAGCAGCTTTCTCCTGAGGCATCTACCAGAGACAGAACTCCCTCTCAGGACCCATCTCCCCAGAACCCCACATATCAGAGGCCTGACACCAGCTAATAGCTGAAGGAACCACTTCTGTGAGTCATAGGGATTTGTGCTTGTCATCTGTCCCCAGGCTAATGGTGGGTAGGCCATTGCAAGAATCCTTGCCCCAAAGGTGGAGAGGAGGAGGAGTGAGAGTAAGGGGAGAAGAGTTGAGACGAGGCTACTCTGGTGATCACAGAGGTGCCAGATCCCCTCACACTGTCAGATTTTGAACCAATGCTCATTGATGTTGTTCGATCCTGATCGGTGACAGTCAATGATTGTGGTGCATGACTGAACCTCCTGGCCTCTTCATACCTGACCTGTAATGTGATCATTCAGTGGAACTGTAACGATCATTACTGTCACCTGCTGGAACTACAGTACTTCATTTCCTCCTCCTTCTGCAATATATGTTGCTCTACAAGAAACAAATTTTACTGATGACCATTCCTCAACACTCCATGGTTACGGTGCATGCTGTTGGAATCATGCTGACACCGTGATGGGATCTGTAAGTTTTTGCAGATGTTGTTAGTTAGTGGGTTCCCCTTCATACCATGGTGGAAGCAATAGCGTATGGGTGCAGATGACCTCAGCAATAACCATTCACTATGTTTACTTACCTCCAGGCATGCTTGCTTACATTGAGTTGATCACCTGAACTCAACAACTTTCTCTCCCTTTTCTCCTACTTGGGGACTTCAGCACACACCAACCCCTGTGAGGCAGTGCCATTTCATCTGATAGGAGCCTTCCATTTAACCAGCTTCTTACTGATCTTGATCTGTGCCTCCTCAATGATAGTACACCTACCCACTTCAGTGCTGCACATTTCAAATTATCAGATCTAACAATCTTTTTCGCCTGTCTTGTGGCTTTGCTTTATTGGTCGCTATGTGACAATCTGTTTTACAGTGACTACTTTCTGGTTGTCATGTCGCTTCCTTGCCACTGCCAGATGGACCAACTACCACATTGATTGATTTGAAGAGCCAACTGCCAGTTGTATGCCTCTGCTGTTACCTTTGCCTCCTCTCTGTCTGACTGCATTGACAAGGCTGTGCGTAACATCTCCAACTTGATTACTTATGCAGCTGGAGCTGCTATTCCTCTTTCTACAAGTCCTCTCCATTGCTGGCCAGTGCCGTGGTGGACCAAAGACATTGTAGTTGCTGCTCATGATTGCCAATGTGCCTTGCAGTGTTTCAAGTGACATCCTTCATAGACCAGCCTTATCACTTTTAAATGACTTCATGCTAAGGCTTGCTATCTATTTTCAGAAAGCAGTGCCCCAAAGCTCATAAATCTTAGCTCACGCTAATTAATTAAAAAGATTAGGAAGGAGCACTGGAAGCACTAAATCTCTTCACTGGGAACATATGGGTCTTCATCCCAGGTGTGAGCCAAGCTCCATAGTCTTCTGGGCTGCCAAATTGTACTGGGCCTCTTCCTTCAAGATGGTCTCTGTACTGACAAGCTGGCTATTGCTGAACACCTTGATACCCACAATTTAACAGGTCGGCATTCTTTTGTTACATGACAGCCTCCCTGACATGTAAGGGACATAGAAGCCCCCTCTCCTTCACCTCTTGACAAATTATGTGATGAAACTTTCACTGCCTGGGCACTGCTTCAGTCTCTTGCATTGTGTCACAGTATGGTCCTAGTCCCCGATTCCATTCAAAGTCATATGGTACAAGATCTGACCGGTACTTACTGGCTTCATTTCCTCCAGGGTCTTAAACCATATATGGCTTGACAGTGTCTTCCCTTCACAATGGTGAGATAGTACCATCGTTCCAATCATTAAGACCGGTAAAAACCCAAGATTCGTCAACAGTTATTGGCTGGCTAGCCTCACCTACGTGCTCTGCAAACTGCTTGAAAGTATGGTTGCCCAATGTTTATGCTGTTTCCTTACACCTTTTGTACCCCAGTGTGGTTCCCAGGAAGAACGATCCACAACAAACCATCCGGTTAGGTTGGAAATGGCAGTCCAACAGGCTTTTCCTAAATGACAACACCTCATTGCAGTCTTGTTTGACCTAGATAAGGCATATGACAAGGCCTGGCACCACCACATTTTATTTAGTCTCAATCTCTGGAGCTTTTGAGACTCCCTACCAGTTTTTATTCATCAGTTTTTACCCCACCAATTGTTCCGGGTTCAGGTTCGTACTTCACTCATCTCTCCATGGGTCCAAGAGAATGGTATCCTGGAGGACTCCATGTTGAGTGTCACATTCTTCCTCATTGCATCAGTGGTCTCTCAGACCACTTGTCACCCCTGCATTGTATGTCGAAAACTTCTGCATTTGGTACAGCTCCCACTCTGTAACGTTGGCTGCATGCCAGCTCCAAGGTGCGATCCGACAGGCCTCTGCTTGGTCCCTTTAGGATGCTTTTCAATTCTCTCCTGAAAAAATGTGGGTCAGGCATTTCTGTCATTGTACTATGGTTCATTCTGACCCAGAACTGTATCTGTGCGCCCAGCACTTTTTGAGTCTCTCGTTGACAAGAAACTGACTTTGCTACTCTAAATTTGACAACTAAAGACTAGTAGAGTGCAAAAGCTTAACGCTCTCTGGTTCCTTGTCCAAGCCTCTTGGGAAGCAGATCTCGTTAGTCTCCTTCGTATCTAGTGGGATCTGGTCCAGTTCTGTTTGGACTGTGATTGCCAGGTTTATGGCTCAGCAGTGCAATCGGCTACCGTATTTACTCGAATCCAAGCCGCACTTTTTTTCCTGTTTTTGTAATCCAAAAAACCGCCTGCGGCTTAGAATCGAGCGCAAAGCAAGCGGAAGTTCTGAAAAATGTTGGTAGGTCTTTCCACAACCAACTTCTGCCATCGAATACATGTAACGCTACACGGGCATGCTTTGTAGGCACAAAGATAAATACTGGCGCCAAAACCTCTGCGTCAATAAATAAATTTAAAAAAAAAGGTGGAAGACGAGCTTTTTTTCTCCACCCTGAGTTTCGACCACTGCATTTTCATACATTATCCAACGAAGTAAATACAAATTCCGTATTGTTCATCTTCGAATGTAGCAGCATTTCAATGTACTACGAAAATCCGACTGGCAAGACTGTTTGGGGTGTTTTTCAATATGGCCATCTCTACGTTCTGAATTTTTTCCTACCTGTGAGAAGAGATGGTTGCTAATAGGAACTTTTATGAATTGTGAATCATATGCAGTATTCTCTTCACCATAAGAATAATACGCATATAAACATTTTGCCATGTATTGTTTCGTGTTTGCTGCTATCTCATTTAATTCCTGTCTGCCTAATAAACTACGAAACTAGAGTGAGACAACAGCAAACGCTGAAGAACATACATATCATGTCATGTTTATATTTGTATTATTCTTATGCCTAATAGTGATACAGTCAGAAATGAAGCACGGCAGTTGACTAGATTTTTAAATCTAAGATGACTCTAATTTCTGTGCAGAATGTAATATACTAAAGAGGCGCCTGCAAAGATTTTCAAATGGAGAAAAATTTTCGCTAAACTCTGGTTCAGAACGTCTTCTATCATATGCTGTCTATTATTTGGCTCTTGTTGATCATTATCAAAGAAAGCAGCAGTGTAAGTAACAACAAATGGCAGTCTCTTGCCATCATTTCGCTAATGAGACGATTCCTCTCTTTTGTTATTGTAAGCGGCGGTAGCGCCTACAAAAGCAAGCCGTGCCGCGAGCAGCGACAGGCCGTAAGCACTCATTATCATCGTCCGAGAAACAATGCACGACACAGTACAGTAATGCATTTTCAGCTTAGTGTGACGTAAACACCTGTAACAAAGAGAACGACACTTATCAGATCAAAGGAAAATAAGCAAACAATTCAAAACAGACGAAGCACGTGAAAAAGGAAGGGTACCCGTATAAATACGGACGGAGCGCCTGACGCATAGCAATGGCTACCTGGTAAAGCTTAACTGCTAAGCTTGCTACTCGAACCAAACTACTGTAGCTGTATCGTCATTCATTCGACCTAAATTGTCTCTCATATTACAATGGACCAACTTTGTTTCGATTTGGAGGTGCGGCCTAAAACTTTACTCTCCCCTCGAATTTCGAGTCTCAAATTTCAGGTGCGGCTTAGATTCGGGAAATTTTTTTTCCCTCGATTTCGAGTCTCATTTTTCAGGTGCGGCTTAGATTCGAGTGCGGCTTAGATTCGAGTAAATACGGTATGCAGTTGTTATATCCAGTCCATCATTGTGGAGTTTGATTTGCCACTGGCACCTTCCAGATAAGTCATGTAGGCAGTCTCCTTGTGGAAGTGGGGATCTTCCCCCTTTAGTTCCAATGGTATCAATTCCTCCTCACCAATGCAGTTGCCATTTGACAATTTTCTGATGATCCAACGTATTGTATTTTGTTTTCGATTGCCTTTATTGCCTTCAGGAGGTTTGCTTACTTTTCTGCCACATTCTGTTTCCAGTTTTAGAAGTAACTAGCTGATGATTAGTGGGTTTTACCATCCTGTTCTTTGGAACTTTGCCCCTGAAGGATTGGGGTTGGAACATCTGTGGGAAGGCCAACCCCTTCGTATGCAGAGCCCCAGGGGGTTCCTGTGTGCAGCATTAACTACTTCTCTCTACTTGTTTTATTATTGACAGTCCAACTGATACTCAATACATTCATAGCTTTTCCATTTTACTGTTTGTGATCTATTGACTACAAGGCATTCTTTACTCTGTTACTTTCTTCACCCTTAATTATGTTTTGGGGAGGGGGGGGGGGGGGGGGGGGAGCTCAGATGGATGAGTTCACCTTGAGCAGCCAAAGCGAGCAGATTGCTGTTATTGCACACCTTTCTGAGAGACTGAAGGAGAGCTGAGAAGGCATGCTTGTGTTGCTGGCAATCGGAAAATAGTTTTTATGACTTGAGCAAAATTTGTCATCATTTTGCACTGCAGCATGGGCAAAGGAAGATGAGCTAACTGGAAAGTTGACTCAGTGAAGAGGCCACCAGTACTTTTGTTGAGTGAACGTGCTGATTGTTACAAGAAGAAAGGAGACTATGATTGTATGCTGGTCCCTATTGTCTACATCTGATGCAGAGGCATATGATGGACCGGCTGCACAACACACACACACACACACACACACACACACACACACAGCCAGAAACCGTGGTCGTGTGTGTGCTTGTGTTGCCTATTTCTGATTAAGGACTTGTTGACCAAAAGCTCACTTTCTGACAATCTTTTTGTTGTGCCTATCTGTGACTCAGTGTCTCCACTATATGGTGAGTAGCAACAGTGATTCCACCTTGGATTTTCCATTGTTTGATTCTACTTATGGCTGCAAATGGGAAATGCATCCAGCTGATAGGAACATGTATCCCAAGATTAACTATCAACAACAGAATGCAGCCCTTGAACTTTGTCATTTTAGCAACATATAGTCATAATGTTATTCTCAGATGGACGTTCTTGCAGGCATCACAAGCAGTAATAGACTGTGGTAGATCAGAACCCCAGACTGACGAAGCTATTTCAATAAGCACATATAACAAAGATTACTCTGGGCAGTTGCTTGCCATTGAAGACATTGTTACCTGCCATCCTCAATGAAACAGTTTCCACTTGGGAATCTAAATGTGCAATTAAATAGTGAAACTTTTGTTGACTGCTGAAAGTTACTCAGCTCAAAAAAAAAAAAAAAAAAAAAAAAAAAAAAAAAAAAAAAAAAAAACACTACATGCCATTAATGATTGTAAACATTATAGATGGCCAAGAACTTTCGATAACTAACTGTCTGAGCAGGCCCTGAAGGTACATGCATAGGGCTACTGGACCAGTGCAGGAATGGCAGCTTAGTGTCATCAACAAAGAGTCGTACTTCACTACCATTACAGGCAACAAAGGGAAGGGAGCAACTACTTATTGGCTACTGTCAATAGGATCTGGGCTGACTGGGATACATAAGTGGGTGTTGGCCATTTGGATGCTTTCGTATCCGTAGTGAATAAAAGATAGACCAAGCAGCTCAGAGTAAAACACTATCAGTGCAGGGAATCATCCACGAATTATCCAGCAGCAGGGAATCATCCACGAATTATCCAGCACTTTTATTGGATGTCACTGTCTGAACAATAGATAATACAAGAGGAAGTGGAGAAGATGCTGCTGGATGACATCATTGAGAGTCCTTGGTCCTTTCATGTGGCTCATATGATGAAGAAGGATGTCATGTGTGAAGTCGAGAGCTGTGCTGGTGGTGCGTAACTACTGGCGGGGTCCCCCCCAAGCTGGATTTGTCTCGACTGAGGAGCCAGATGAAGTGTGTCCCACAACACAGGGTAGGGAGGGCTCTGGAGGCATGGTGAAGCCAGCTTCCCTAGGGGAGTAAACCTAATACTGGTCCTCCAGGATGATGTCATGAAGAAGGTAACCTGAGAGAAAAGGAGAAGTATACAGTGGACTCTATATGATCGCCTTGAGGACCTGGACTTTGCGGACATTATCTCCCTTCTGTCCTGCACTTTCAAGGATATGAGTGAAAAGCTTAAGGAATTGGAAACAGAAGCTCAGAGGGTTGAGCAGATGGAGAGCTTTTGTTATCTGGGAAGTATTGTCTCCAAGAATGGAGGGGTGACAGAAGACCGTGAAAGTAGGATCAAAAAGGCAAAAGCTGCGACCAGTTTGGACATCTCATGAAATATTGTTGAAGGTAAAGCTTAAAATCTTTGACTCAAATGTAAAATCTGTTCTCTTTTATAGGTGTGAGATGTGAAAGGTTACAGCAGAAATTAAAATGAGAGTACAAACGTTCATAAATAAATGTTTGGCCAAATGCTATCTCAAACCAAGAACTATGGCAATGCATCCAACAGTGGATAGCCGAGATGATCATAAAAGAACAGAAATGGAGATGGATTGGACACACTCTGAGAAGAGGTCCGCAACACATTCCAAAGCAGGCTTTAGAGTGGAACCCACAAGGAGCAAGGAGGAGAGGCAGACCAAGGTCATCCTGGCGCAGGACTTTTGAAGCTGAGGTGGCAGCTGTTGGCCACTCCTGGAGTAACATCAAGAAGATGGAAATGAACAGGGTCAGATGGAGAGCTCTAATATGTGCCCTGTGCTCCACGTCAGAGTAAAAGGAATTAAGTCAAATAAGTTACTAGAACGCAAAGCACTGGCCAGTGAGGCACAGCCTGGAAGACTTGGTATGGATTTTTACACCTGTGCAGAAAATAAGGCTGCTGCAAAAGTTAGGAAAGTGCTAATTGGGGTTATCTTATCCTTCATTGCTTTTTGGATGTCACATATGAAGTTGAGGATTATGACCCTTTATCAAGAAGCCTGAAGTGAAGTGTGGGGGTGTTGTCCATGCCCTACTGCAATCAAGAAGCACAGATAAATAATGGGAGGTTACGGGTAACCTACTTGAATCACGAAGATTGGACAGGATGGGCTACCGTCAATGTTCATCATAGCGACGAGAATGTAACAACATGATCGCCACATGAGAGTTTACCAGTGCTCCCGTATAAGAGAGCATTGACAAAATCCATGGTCCAGATGCTGTAATCGGTCCCAATGAGAACTTCTAAACAGCAGATTACTGTTTTTCCAGAAGAGGGAGAAATGCTGTAAACTGTGGTGCATGCAGTGTGGTATAGTGGCTAGCTTCATTGGCTGGTGTGCTGTGGGTTGCCAGTTCAAATATGACCACCAGTAATTCAGTAATTGTATGTTATTTAGTAGCTATCATTTCTGGAAGATTCTTGGAATACCTTACACTTTTATTGTTTGTGTATTCTGTAACATTCAGTGTTTGCTTGAATACCAGCAATCTGAAATAGTCAATCTTTGTATAAATAGCTGTGCTAAAGTAATGAGGTAATTACAGATTTTCATATATGTTATTATGCTGATGCATTATACTTGGAAGCAGCGAAAGTGGTGGCTGGAGGGGCAGATCAGGAACATATTCCTTTTAACTTTTTGTTTTCTACCCAACCTACATATTCAGTCTGGTGTTCAGGAGATATCCAAAGTCTTTGGCTAAATGGTTTATTAGTTTTGGCACACACCTTCTCTCCAGAGTGAACCAACAGCAGTGAAGTAAATAGCAGCTGTAATTTCATTGTTCAACACAAGGAAGTTGTTCGACAGCAGCTGAGTGAATCAGGCACATGCTACAGTATGAATCATAATTGTTTTGATATTGGCTTCAGACAAGTGACACTAACAACAGTGTGCATTTACATTTGTGGGATGAGGAATAAACCTCTGACACTCTCAAAAACAGGGAATGTGAAGGGTTCGAGATTGTTGTCTTCCTCCACACTACTACTGTGGCTGCTCCACAGTATAGTATGCTACTGAGGCATGGCCTTATTATTTAGCAAATCATTTGCTAATTTATTGCTAAGGAGTGAATATTTTCTGAAGAAATATTGATACAAAATCACTATTTCAAATAATTATGGTTTAAGCATCTTAAAAAAACTTGCAAACATGTTTGGTTTCACAACTGTACTGTTAAATTCAACACCTTCTTCAACAAGGAATGCCAACAGCCTTGCCTCAGTGGCAACACCGGTTCACCTCAGATCACCGAAGTTAAGCACTATCAGGCTGGGCTGCCAGTTGGATGGGTGACCATCCACTCTGCTGAGCGCTGTTGGCACGTGGGGTGCACGCAGCCCTTTTCAGGCAAACTGGGGAGCTAATTAACCGAGAATTAGCGGCTTCAGTCTCAGAAACTGACATATGGCCAGGAGACCGGTGTGCTGACCATATGCCCCTCCATATCTGCATATGGTGACGTCTGTGGGCTGAGGATGACGCGGCGGCTGGTCTGTACCATTGGACCTTCTTGGCCTATTTGGGTGGAGTCTAGTTTAGATTAGTTTAGCTCAACAAGGAATGTTGCAGTGTGTTTTAATTCTCTCTGTGGACTGGCATGATGAATGGGGTTTAACACTTATAGATACAAATGATGAAGATGTGGATTCTTGAAGCCAGTTTGTGCAGATAAATATTTGTTCTGAATGGTTGCAGTGGTCTGTTATAAAATTTATATTTTCATGTACAACAATGACAACAAGTGATGTATGTTCCTGTTTTTTTTTATAATTGAACAAGGGTTTGAATTGTGATGCAAGCAGTGCCTTAAATTATGTTGCAGGTATATATGTGCACCTTGTGCCGGGAAGTAACACTGTTTGTTCGGTACAATAAAACTGAAAAGCTTCTAGAGACCAGGAAAGGACGTTGTTCAGAATGGGCAAATTGTTTTGCTCTGTTGTGCAAATCACTTGGTTGGGATGTTCGTGTTGTCTATGACGTGACAGACCATCTTTGGGTGGAGGTTTGTTTATCTTTTAAGTTAATAGAAATATAGCTATGTAATTTTGACCTTTGAAGCATTACAACAATAATTATTGTTGTATGACTTGTTTAATATTGGTGCCTTGTTTTTTCTCACATAATGTATGTCCCTTTCATTAAGATAATATGAAGGGTAAAAGTGACCAAGATGTTTAACAATTATTGATATCTCTCTCTCTCTCTCTCTCTCTCTCTCTCTCTCTCTCTCTCTCTCCCTCCCTCCCTCCCTCCCTCCCTCCCTCCCTCCCTCTTCTTTTCTTGAAGACTCATTTATCTTCTTCCTGTCCTGGTAGTGCTTGACAGTGCATCTGAAGGTGTTCATCATAGAAGATGATGTGAATAGGAAATTTTGGAAGGGAGCTCTTTCATATGTATGCATGCACACTTGCTTACTTTAACAAATTTGTTTCAAACCTTAGTGTGTCTTAATCCATTATGGGTCATTAATTGAAATCTGGTAAAGATCATGTGTCCACCTGTTCTGTTGTGATCATGTCAAATGTGCTTTGCAAAAAAATATCTTGTAGTTACAAAGAGAGAAAATGGAAAGAGATTAATCAAGAACTTGTGTAGAAATGTTCATATCTTTTTCATGTTCACATTCTCTACAAAAGCCATACAAGAAAACATATTCTCTGCTCTGAGCTCAAACATGTATCATCAAATGTAAGCTTTTCTTGTGAATATGTTCAATATACTGGGTGATCAAAAAGTCAGTATAAATTTGAAAACTTAATAAGCCACAGAATAATGTAGATAGAGAGGTAAAAATTGATACACATGCTTGGAATGACATGGGGTTTTATTAGAACAAAAAGAAAAAAAGTATTTCTAGATGCGTGACAGATCTCTTGTGCGCGTCGTTTGGTGGTGATTGTGTGCTCAGCCGCCACTTTCATCATGCTTGGCCTCCCAGGTCCCCAGACCTCGGTTCGTGCGATTGTTGGCTTTGGGGTTACCTGAAGTCGCAAGTGTATCGTGATCGACCGACATCTCTAGGGATGCTGAAAGACAACATCCGACGCCAATGCCTCACCATAACTCTGGACATGCTGTACAGTGCTGCTCACAACATTATTCCTCAACTACAGCTATTGTTGAGGAATGATGGTGTACATATTGAGCATTTCCTGTAAAGAACATCATCTTTGCTTTGTCTTACTTTGTTATGCTAATTATTGCTATTCTGATCAGATGAAGTGCCATCTGTCAGACATTATTTAAACTTTTGTATTTTTTTGTTCTAATAAAACCTCGTGTCATTCCAAGCATGTGTGTCAATTTGTACCTCTCTATCTACATTATTCCGTAATTTATTCAGTTTTCAAATTTATACTGACTTTTTGATCACCCTGTATATATGGCTCTCAAGTCTACCACCACACCACATTTCATAAATCCCACAATATTTCTTTTAGCCAGCTGCTCAACCTTGTTAAGTGGTACCTGTTGGTTACTGCTGGCAAATACAAACAACCAGTGTTGGGCCCCTTAAAAGAAATTCTCAGTTTCAGGAAACAACAAGTATACAATATTCCTTGCAATTGTGGAATGCATATATTAACCAGATGTGAACAGAGCAAGATTGACCTGATGAGATTCATTGTCATATATGTCTGGGACAGTGGGACAGTTATATAAATTGGGAATAATGGAGCCTCCACTTAGCACAGGATGTCACATGATGGACAAGAAGGCAAAAATTATATACTTAGCTTTCTAGAACTGAACTATGTGATAAAGGAGGCCATGCATATACAGGTGGCAGGTAATCTGAGAAATAGGAACTCAGAATTACCTCTAACTACAGACTGGAACACCACACTTCTTGTCATTAGACATATAGGAAAACAAGAATTTATGGTGACAGTTCCACCACAGTGTAATGTAGGGTCCTCCTAGCTAACAGTTTTTGTTTGGCTCCCAGCCACAGTGACCCTCAGCAGCAGCACTAATGGCACGGCACATGCAGGCCTGATGAGGGGGTATGAGGGAGCAGGGGGGCAAAATCCCTGAGGCCCAAGTAAGTTTCTCAAGGGTTTAGATCCCCAGGGGTGCTAAGTTGGCAAAAATCAACCTGCTATTGCGAAATAACTTTTATATCATATTATAAATAAAAAAACATTACACCAGCACTAGCATAACCAATCGAGCTCCTCCTTTCCACTTCAGTTTTATGAATCGTACAGACCAGTAGCATACACTTCTATTTCATGCTTAATCTTGAATGCACAATCTTTTCATTAGATATCATGCACTCAAATTATCATGTGATCGATCCGAAAATGCACTTTCCTTAAATGGTGTTGGAAATCCTACCAAAACATTTTCTCCGCAAGTGTACTCAGCAACAGCTGTGAAATATCCTTATAATTTGGTAGGTCTGCCAACAACATTTAAAGATAAGGCACTTCTGATTCCTTCACAAGGTGATTTTACATGAAAAATGAGCATGCAGGAAACATTTTGCATTCAACAGTAAACACAATGTAAAACATTTCTATTTGTGTATAGTTCTCCTGGGAGAATCATGAAACTGAAGAATTCTTCCATAGAATAGCTAATTTACATTGGTAACCTCATGTGACTTGATGTGATATTATTTCTTGGTCAAAGAGGCTTGGACTTTGGAGGTTCAGCTCAGAAAATTGGAGATGTAAATAATGAAAATTTCCTTAGGATATTAGAGCTCTTGATCCACTATGATCCAATTGTTGCAAAATACATTAGCAGGGCCAGAGACCAACAAGGTCTGGAATGCTTTTAAAAGTGCATATCTGTCAAGTGATACTCAGAATAAATTTATTTATAGTTATGCCCATCATTTCAGGAATGCCCTATTTCTAGTCAAGCCTATCATGTCAGGGGTGCCATCTTATAACTGAGAGGAAATGAGAAGTATTATTCAATTTTTGTTGATGCAACTCCCGACTCAAATCATATTGAACAAACATCATTTATCCTATGTTATATTTACTTCAAGAGGGAACTTGATAAATATGAAATAAATGATTGGGGTTTGGAATTCATAGATTGTAATCAGAAACTGAGAGTTACTATTGCACATTTAATTTGATCGACACTTGTGAAAATTCAGTTCCAATTAGTGACTGACACAGACAAGTTTATGATAACTGAAGTAAAATTAACTGGTCTTATGAAGGAGCTCAGACACATTTTCTTCAGTGAAATCCTCTAGCAATGTGTGTTTGTTACAACCTTTTGTGGTGTCCATGCAGCTGTGAGGTGTCACGAATCATGTACTTTTTCAGTGTGATTCAAATTCTTTACAACCTGTTCAGTAGCAGTCCATTTGCTCTGAAACAGTGTTGGAATCTCCTAATATTCTGAGTCTGATACCCATTGGAATCTCAGGTTTGTTGCATAATTAAAAAAATACAATGGCTAAAGGCAACTAAACAGCCACCAGAATGAATAAGTTTTCTAGAAAGTACTCGGATTACAAAACAGACACCACAGGAAGAGCATTGGTTTGGACATTGACCAGAAATGTTACGTAGACTCACCAGGTATCACATGAGCCCATGTGGAGAGCCATGAGGCACAGCAGTGCGTTGACAGTAACCATATATGGTAACAAGAGGCCCTACAGAAGTGTCCAGAAGTGCCAGTGTGGAAGGGCCTGCTGCACAGATGAAAGGCAGGGGCGGCATAGCCCATGAGAGTGTTAAGTACAGACAGCAATCCAAGAGGGATGTCTTTGTAGGTCAGGCCTGAGACCTGGGGCCTGGAATTGCAGTATTTGCTCTGGTAGCCATGTACCTCTCTCAATGGGATTTTGCAATTGGGAGCAGTTTACTCTCATTCAAGACACTATCCAATTCTTCCTCAGACAAGCGATTGAAGATTGTAATTATTCAAGTTTTATCCTTGTTCATTTATTTCTTGACTGAGTTCCATAACTCTTTCGTACTTCCACATAGTCATCTCCTCATTAGCTGACTGGATGGACCTTCTCCAGTCTCCATTGTCACTGAGCGTCTACACCACTTGTTGGATACAACATAGGGATATATTTTTCTGGTGTCAGATGTGGGGTTAGGTCATGGAATTAGTGTATAGTTAGCATGCCACGTGTTATAGGAATAGGTCACCTCTCTTTGGAATATCAAATATGCTCAGCTCGATGTCATTATGAAACAGTTTTGACAACCGCTTATGCATTACTTGAAAAACTAAAATCTTCAATTGCTCTTCTGTGCAAGAATCGGATAATGACTTGAATAATAGTTCTCCTGATTACAAAAGCGGGTAAGTATGAGCGTGAGCACAGTCAACCTGACCTACACAGATGTTGCTCTAGGACCACTGTCTGTACTGAACTCTCTTGTGGGCTACTCTGCCCCTGCCTTTTATCCGTGCGGTAGGCTGTGTCGCCCCTTCCACGTTTCGTGCTTCCAGACACCACCCTGCGGAGCCTCGTATGACCATATATGGTCGCTGCAATGGAGTGCTATGCCTCAAAGCTCTACATGTGAACTCATGTGATACTTTGTGAGTGTATGTAATATTTCTGACTAATGCCCAAACCAGCACCCTTCCTCTGCCATCTCCTTTGTACTTCGAGTACTTTCTAGAAAATTTATTTGTTCTGGCTGCTGTTCTGTTGCCTTTCAGGCATTGCATTTTTTAAATATGTGACACCTTCCACCTTTAGGGAAAAATTTTTAGGTGCTGTCCTCAGCAACTACCATTTTTTATATGAGGTTTTTCACAAATTTTATTCCATTAATGGGGAAACACACACATTTGTTTTACACAGTAATGTTCAAAAGAGACACACAACTGCTTTACAGCTGTCCATGACAGAAATACTTATAAATCAATCTTTTCCTGTAAGAGAAACATTTATATTTTTACATTTCACATTTAATATCATTGTTACATATTCTAATACCTGAAATCATATATTTTTTATATTACAATATGAGACATTTTGTATTACCCCACTAATTCTCTTTTCTGGTACATTGGGTATATATACTATTTTACAGTCAACTTTGCAATGAATTACACTTGACACATTGGTGTACACTTCATAACATAATTACAATTTCAGTACTTGAAAGAGAAAACACTTTGCACTAGTTTTTCACATTTTCTACCAGTGTTATTGTTCATCAGCATTTGTCCATTTTTGTCTTAACACTTTGATAAACACCACTTCTAACATTTCTAGCAGGCACTTCACTGTCTCTAGAAGTCTTTCTTGCAGGGTGGTACCTGACTCTATGCCTCTTTGGGCACTGATTTATTATAGTGTTTCCTACACATATTTTAGTGAAACAATCATTATCTATAGTTTTGCACACACATTTAAAACAGTCTCTGCAACATTTACAATATCTGTATATGCAACATAATATTACTATAATTACTACACCAGAGCCTATTAGACTCAAGAAAGAGAAATGACTCAATGAGATGTCACTGAAGGCACTTCTCTCCTGGTATTCAGTCTCACTTTGTAGGTCATCCAACTTATGTCATTCAGCTGTTAGATCATCTCAATGGCTAATGGCTAGTTGTAATGGCAGTTCCAAGTTTCAGTTCACTTATATTCTTCCTCTCATTATTCACTATGCAGCAATCTCTTTCTGTGCTTAAGTTCGGCACTATATCACTACTGGGAACATTTGTTCATATTATATGTTCAGACTGTATCACCATCTGAGCCATGTACCCACAACATTTACTTAAAAGTTGTATCTTCCCTGTGCCTCAGAGCATGATATCTATGTGATTTACGTCATGACAGATGACTGTGATGCGTTCATCTACTGGGACTACCAACAGCCATTCATTATTACTTACTGATGTCCACAGACTTTAATTTAACACTATTAGCTTTTGCACACAGTCCTTCTGTAACTGCTCATTATTTAACTTTGCATACTGACATTTTGCATCATCAGTTAGCAGTAGCTCTTTCTGTGGGGCAATATGTGTAAATAGATGTCACATTTTGTCCACTTTTGACAGTAATGGTAGTATTTTATATAGTTTCTCTGCTAGTGGGATATTTAACACATAACTTAAGACGTTTCCACCAGTAACAACATCCAGATCAATCATTCTGTCTACCTTAATGTCGACAGGGAACTGCTTGTCTTTGATGTCTTTTTTTTATTAGTTCTAGATCTTCACGATCTGAACTGGACTGATCAGATGCAGTTCCAGTTTCAGAGCATTGTTGACAGTCGTTTTCCCATTCTAGCCCATTGAAAATGGCCATCAGTTGTATCAGCTGTTCGGTAACTGTGATCAAAATTACAACTCTCTGAAACTGTTTGCCAATAATGTTCTCAAATTCTATGATGTGCCAGCTTAATTGCTTCATTCCATGCATGATAATTTCCTCATTTTTGGCTATGGAGCTTACCATTTGAATAAAAAAGTCAAGGTTTCTTCAGCTGTTGTCACTTGCTCCTTCAAAAGTTGGAGCAGCTGTTTCTGTTCTCCTTCTAAGACATCTATTGAAGTATGTGGTGTCATCTTTGTCTAGTGTTCTAAACAGAATTTTATGGACCTTGCCCATGAAGTTTAAGATTCCTCATTTCTTTGCATGGGATTCATGCCATGCCAATTGCCTAGCCAGGCCCAGTGACTTTTCTATTTTTCCTACATTCCATTTTAATGCAAGTTCGGCACTGTTACATTCTGTTGCCATCATATTCAATAATGCCAACCTGTCTTTACAATATCCAATTGCTCACCTTGTGACACCTCAGTTCCATTAAATAAAAATAACGCAATTTACCACATTACATTGTAAATTTTCGCTTGGTCCACATTATCATAATACAGTCCAGGTGACAACTGGAACTTTGTTACTTGCGTGTACATTTCTTGCCTGGAGTGCTCAACCCCAGTGAGGAGTAGGATAACATTGACGTAACAGTAAGACGCTGACATCTGGAATGAGAAAAATTCCTGCAGTCTGTTTGCATGAAATGCAAAATATTTATTTTGTCTGAGACAGATTACAACATTAGCCCCCCTTTTTTTCCTGTATATCCATTGTGGATGACAAACTGTGACTGTGATTTAAGTTGACAATTTATCTGGTAATAAATATGCAACCAGTCCCTTTTTACGATTTATTCAACCATGGACATGTTTTCAAGCCACTGCAGGCTCATCATCAGATGGAGGTGTTACAAGAACATTACGTTGTGGACCATCACATGTTTACTTTCTGTGAAGCGGTGTAAAACCAAGTGTAGCTAAATACTGTGCAATTTGTGTACAATGTTTAATAATTTCTGTTATACGAAGCGATCAGATATGGATATCACAAGGAAGTACACTCACCAGCACTGCATCTAGCTACACTTGATCCACAACATAATGTTCTTGTAACACCTCCAACTGATGATGAGCCTGAAGTTGCTCAAAAACATGTTCATGTTTGAATAAATCGTAAAAAAAATAAATAAAAAAAAAGCACGTGGTTGCATATTTATTACCAGATAAATTGTCAATTAGTCCCCTTTGTTCGTATCACCATGAATGAACTTCGCCATTGTTTATCTCACTTACATGTTTTACCTCCTCATAAGTTCTCGTTAAACAATAGAACCTTATCCCCACAACGGAATCACTTTGGCTTCTGGGTCCCATCTTAATATTACATTTTTTTTATCTTACATTCTGCATTCTGTGTTCTTGCACATTGGTGCATTTCTTTAATGTGTTCCTGTAGCTCTGTCACATAATCATCAAGCTTATACCTCACACCATCTTGATATTTTGTAGTATCCCTGGAATGCTACATATTCTTCCAAAGAACAATCCATGTGGCATGTAACCTGTCACTCTATGTCGTGTTGTATTATACATAAAAACTTTGTGAGTTCAGTTCACATGCTGATCACATTCCCGAACTAGATAAGGAGTAGCTGACAGGTTCCCAAAACTGTCTTCATTCACACTGATGAACATGCAGTTCATTCACAAGTCACTTCCTCCTACCGAACAAAGGTTAGCCCACATTTGTACATCTATGTTGTATTCCAAGCTAAAGAGATACTGTCAGTCACTCATCAAGTTTGTGCTTTGAAACAGATAAAACTTGCCTTAATACATTCTATCACACATATCTACACAAAGGCAGCTATTTTCTCTAACATCATATTTACTCTTTTGATTGGACCCACCTGAATTCCATCTTCCCTTTCACATTCCTTTTTTGGATGACCCATGTCCATCTGCATTATATGCAGTATAATAGTACATTCTTACTATGTTAACTGTCCCAGCTTATCTGGGCTGTATTTACATACTATCACACCATCTCAGTTAGTGTTTGATGAGACCTCTCTAATGCTCCATTTGTTTGAGGATGGGGTAGTTTGCTGTCACCTGCCAGTGGGCCCTGACCCAGGCCACGGCTTCTGTTTCCATCATGGCTTGACCTAGGCTACCATCACCTTCTGGTCATGCAACAGCTGCCCAGTTGTTTTGACCGAAGCCAAAAGCCAACCAGAGCATTATTTGTGGGTATCTATATCTCCTTTCTTGAGCTCTGTGACCCATTTTTGTACATTTTTGACATCCGCACACTGTGACCTGTAGACTTCACATAACTGACAATGAATGTGCCCTCGGCATTCAAAAAATGGTTCAGCTACCTTTTCGTTACTGTCTCCCTCTGCTAATTCCTTCCTGCATCAAATACTGGTATTGATGGAGGGGTTCCTCTTATTGTTGTAACAACCATTCATGTAACTTTTCTGGATGCATCACATTTACTTTCCCTTGATTCAACATTGCCTTGAATATAATCATAAATTCTAGTTTCTACTTGTCTTCCAATTTCATTACCTTCATACCCTCTCTGTTAAACTTGCTACAGATGTTTTAAATATTCCATTACTTCCTTGTCTGGCCACTTACAAGCCACTTTCGATATCTCTATCATACATTCAAACAGTTGAGCACTTTAGATTTTGTGAGACACAATAACAACTGAAAAACATCGCACACATCAATGCATCATGTCACGTCATCTGCAATGCAAGTAAGTGTTTTCAGTCCACTCAGGGTGCATAGATGTGTAAATAAATGTTATGCAGCCAGAATGACTGCTGTTGCAATTCTAAGTATTCTGTGAGAAATAAAAGCAATGAGTGTAGGTATAGGTCTGTAATTTATACAGTGCAGTCTCTATTGAAAAGATGTATGTCTCTCAATTTCTGAGTTTTATTAAAAAAATATTTTTTGTGTAGGGAGACAAAATTCCAAAATCACGTTTTGCCAGTTTTACAATTCTAGTGCTAAATTCTCTGAAAACAGACAGTGGATATCACAATTAGTGTTCTAATCTTATCTGCTTTTCTTCAAAAGACCAAATGACTAATTAATTGATCTGTTTTAGGTGTTTTCTGTAAGTCAACAAAGGTGGATACACTGTGATCCTTGTGAAAATGCCTATGATAAACCTTTAATGTATGAAGTAGGTTGGAAGAAAAATCTTTCATACGTGATTGCTTTTTCTTATGATGATGTACAAGATGTCACTTGGCGCTATACCTGCAATTTCAATTCAGTATTAAGGCGCAGAAATTTGTGCTCTGAGCAGCAGCTCTTGGATATTATGTTTGCTATAAGAGAAAAAAGACAACGTGATTTGTCATTGGCAAGAAAAGAGTACCTCAAGAAGCGAATGTTAAAAGAACTTGTGGAATTTCTAACACCTCCAAAGCAGACTGATGCAGCATATGAGGTGAGTTCATGCAGTGTATTAAAATTTACACTGGTACATGAGAAATACATACACACTAAATTACTCTTGCCATGGCCACGCAAGTGTGCATTTGGGTGTCTGTGTGGTTCTGTGTGTGAATGTCAGTAATATTGCTAGATAAAGAACTAGTGCTCTAAAGCTAGTGTGAATGTTGTTTTCTGTTATGTGTTTCTGTGCTCCGCGCATTGATCTGCTCTGGGAGGGGGATTACCTTTCCTTAATTCTACGGAAAGTTTCTCAGGGAAGATTGGAAACAGTGATTGTTGCTGAAAGTTTGTAACTAAAGACGAATTATTTTAATACATGAAATATATTTGATATGAAGTCTACTACTTTCTTCACTGTTCAGCTGTAGAACCATGTGTAATGGATTGTAGTATCCACCCCACAATCAAGATGGGCTTTTAATCAGTTAATCTCTCACCATCTGTGCTTTCAAATTACATATTAAGTCCTTTTAAACTGGTATCTGGTTCATCTCTTAGTTTTTGAGCAGTTTTTTCCATTTATTATTTTTCTTGTTATTATTATTATTTTAAGCAAAGCTGGTCTCTTTGTGATCCTTTTCATGAGGAAGTGTCAATTTTTCAGTGTTATATAATGGTTACCGAATATATTTACAAAGAGGTGTACAGTTTGCTTTTTGTGCTGACATTTAATTTTTTGAGTGAGACAAATAGTGTCCATAATATTTCTTAAATTATCTGTGCTATAGGTTGACACCTGACAATGAGTACTTGATAGAGCTCATCCAGTACTAGACTGTTACATCACTGTAAACTTTGAGTGTTGTATGCTAGAGATTATGGAAACACGTGCTTTGGAACTTCGATTGTGAGGGTCATAACAACTGAACTCTTGGTGATTGTAAAGGTGAAACAAGGAAGGTTAACATAGTAAGAATGTACTATTATACTGCATATAATGCAGATGGACATGGGTCATCCAAAAAAGGAATGTGAAAGGGAAGATGGAATTCAGGTGGGTCCAATCAAAAGAGTAAATATGATGTTAGAGAAAATAGCTGCCTTTGTGTAGATATGTGTGATAGAATGTATTAAGGCAAGTTTTATCTGTTTCAAAGCACAAACTTGATGAGTGACTGACAGTATCTCTTTAGCTTGGAATACAACATAGATGTACAAATGTGGGCTAACCTTTGTTCGGTAGGAGGAAGTGACTTGTGAATGAACTGCATGTTCATCAGTGTGAATGAAGACAGTTTTGGGAACCTGTCAGCTACTCCTTATCTAGTTCGGGAATGTGATCAGCATGTGAACTGAACTCACAAAGGCCTTAAAAGAGACTGCTTTGAGCATAGCTGTGCTGAGGTAAAGCCCTTTTGGAATATTTCGTCAAACTATTCCAGCCCTGGCAGTCTTGTGTACTACAGGTAGGGTCATTGAATGCCCCATTAAAGTTCCTGGATAAAAATTTTCTGCAAGTAGCTGACTGAGGAAACACATTGCATCAGGCTTTGGACATGTCCATCTCCTCCTTTGCCCACAGTTTCTTACATGCAGTTTGATTAAATAGACAATAACATGGCCTTTAGAACCCCAAATGCTTCTACTGTTGTTCTTATTTATGAAGAATAAATTGCAGATTAGAATTCAAAAATAGGCTAATGGTGTTGGAGAGGAAGTTAAATAAACAAGAAATAAGATTAAATAGGGTTATTAGAAGTGTGCCAAATAAAGAAGACCAAAAAGAATTAAAATCAGAACATTCGTTGCAGTGTAAGGAACATAACACGGGGAAAAGCCAGATTTAAACTGTGTTGTAAACAAGGAAAATAAAAACAAGCTTACAGATATTGAAGAAATTTGAGACAGAATAGCCAGACTTGTTTTAAAATATGAAGCATATTCCATCGAAATCATTTAAGTGTATGCACAAACATGTAATGAAGATATACGAGGTGTGATTGGAAAGTTTTAAGAATGGATCCACTACTGCTTACTGGTTTGGTAGGCGGGTCCACGGAGGGAGGGGAGTGAGTCATTGCCTTGTCCTTGAATGCCCTCTGACAGGACACTGTGTTTCCTTTATTCAATTCATTGTGGCAGCTGGTTTAGTGCGGGTCTGTTAGGGCTTGTTGCCGGATTCTGTCTGCGTGAAAATGGATGTAAAAATGCAGCAACAAGTTTGTGTAACATTTTGTTTTAAAACCAGGAAATCAGCTTCTGAGACTTACAAACTATTAAAACAGCTTTTGGAGATAATTGTGTGAGCCAGTCAAATGTTTTTGTCTGGCTCAACAGATTTAAAAATGGCCGTGAATCATTTGAAGATGAACCATGGTCTGGCCGTCCTTCCACCTCAAAAATGAATTAAAATGTTGTGAAAGTTTGCAACTTAGTGCACTCTGATCATAGACTTACACTTAGGGAGATGACTGAAGAACTTAATTTAAGTTTCTATGCAGTTCAGTCAATTTTAACTGAAGATCTGAACATGTGTCGAGTGTCCACAAAATTCGTTCCAAAAGTGTTGTCAAGTGACCAAAGACAATACTGACTTGAAGTGTGCAAAGAACTGATTAATTGGACTAAAAATGGCCCAGATTTGTTAAATAGGGTAATTACAGGTGACGAATTGTGGCTATATGGATATAATCCTGAAACCAAAGTGCAGTCTTTGCAGTGGAAGACTCCAGGTTCACCATGAGTGGAAAAAGCACAGCAAAGTCAGTCGAAGGTGAAGATAATGTGGGTTATTTTTTTTCTTCATTGTGCATCATGAATTTACAGGTGGAGGAGAGACAGTTAACCAGGAATGCTACAAATGGGTCCTTGAGTGTTTGCGTGAAAAGGTGTGGAAGAAAAGGCCTGTATTGTGGAAAGACAGGAGTTGGGTGCTACACCATGACAATGGTCCAGCTCATCGTGCCTTCTCCATCATTGTTATATAATTCTTTTGAATTCCTGTGCTTCCACAACTGCCATATTCCCCTGATTTGGTCCCTGTGAAATTTTCACCCAAAGGGAAGCGAGTTGACTCGATTGAAGACATCCAGGCAAATACAGAGCACGTCCTTAACACATTTCAGAAAAAAAAAAATTCCGTGAATGTTTCCAAAAGTGGAAACACCGTTGGAGTCAGTGTGTTCAGTCAGAAGGGGACTATTTTGAAGGAGATGCATCACAGTAGCATGTAAGTACCACCATTGTACAATTACAAGCCCATTCTTTAAACTTTCCAATCACACCTCACAGAAAATCTCTATGAAGAGTTATAGAAACTTATAAATAGCAGTGAAAACAATTAGAAAATGATAATAGCAGCTTTTAAACAGAAAATAGGGTGAAAAGAGAACAAATTTACAATGGGAAACTTCCCATGTGTTCCCATACATGACATGTTGGAGTTTCCTGAATTGAATAAAACTATTTGAGAATATGTGAAAGGATGCAAAGAAAATTTGATCAAGAAACAGCTCTCACAAAAAGGATTATAAAACAAAAACAGGTAGTTATGTTGGGTGCAGGCCACATTTCTTCAGTTAATGTGGCAGATGGTACAGAAATGGACAACAGACTTAAAATTGCACACACATTTGAAGTTTTCTCAAAATATTTGTATAACTCAGGAGATGAATCAGAAACAGATAACTTTTAATGAAGATAATTACATTCTCTGAGCAAGTTTGAATTAGGTGCTTAAGGCCTTTAAAGATATTGTTATATAATTCTTTTGAATTCACCACTCTTTAACAGCCAGAGATGGATTTTCCAGCACTTGATACATCTGCTAGATTGCTTTAGACTGAGCTAAAACTTAAAATTGCTTCATGTTATCCATGTCTCTTCATATCATTTTCCTTGATTTGTATTTAGGCTATGAGCTGTCGTCATGTGATTTGAATTTTTGATTTGATATCCTTTTTAGAAATCATGCCTAACATTGCTAACATTGAAAGTCAAAACCACCTTTATTTTGCAGTGAAGCAAAAGGTTTTCTGGGAGATTGCATCCAGGATCTAATGCCACAAAGCCTGATATGAAAACACTGAACCACTTGGTTTTTGATATTTCTTGAAAACTGTCTTTTGAATTAAAATGAGCTTTTTCAGTGGAGGAAGTGGGGCAAAATATGCCCATACGTACAACAAGGTTTCCATAACAGCTGATTATTTAAAATCAAATACTTAAAATCAAATGCTTTTGTTTAAAATATTTAATAATAATGTAACTGTGGTAACCCACAGTTTCAAACTTGATCGTGCCGGTGCTGATCTATCATGTGTTAATTCAACTAGTAAGCAATGCTTCAAGGTGCCTGAATTTGGCTGCTAGGAGGCAGCTCATGCAGGTGCCACCGAGCACCACCACTTGAAAATCTGCCACATGTCATTCTATATAATCCTGGAGCAGAGTGGCTTCTCTCTTCCTGCAGTGGTTTATACTCCCATTAAATTCACTTCGCTTGCAGAATACTGTTTGTCTCACTAGTACCGACTCTGCTATGTATGAAGATTGGAACTTAAATAGTGGCAACTATTTATTCACAACCGATACAAAAGAGTTACATGTTTGCACCTGTTACTGTCCTCAAAGTAGTCACCCGCATTGTGTAGAACCCATTACCAGTGATGTGGAAGGCATAGTATTCAGTTAGCAGAGTCTGTTGATGGTGCGAATGGAGCAGTCTACTGCCTGTCAGATCTCTGGAAAAGTTCTGAAGTGAATGCCACAAAGTAGTTCCTTCATCTTCAGAATCAAATCAAAGTCATAAGGACTTAAGTGCAGGGAGTATGGTGGGTGGTACAGTATTTGCCAGTCCCATCGACTGAACAGAGCAGCCACAGCTTGGGCTGTCATGCAAATGAGGGGTGGGTTGTGCAGAAAGTGTCACCACATCTTTCGCAAAGCTGGTCACAGGTGATGCTCCAAAATGCAGTAATACTGTACATTGGCAGTCTGCCATGGAGAATGTAATGCATTAGGATAACACCATCACAGTCATACACAAGAATCACCATAACTTTAACCATACTGGGGCTCTGACACACTTTTGACTTTTGTGGTGACTCATAATGATGCCATTCGTTGGATTGACATTTCAGTTTTGGCTCATACGATGTGGCCCATGTTTCATCCAGTGTTACGATACGGCACAAGAAAGCCTCTCCTTCACGCTCATAGCACTCCAAGTGCGCGTCTAAGCGGTGTTGTAACGCATCCATTTCTGCATTTCCGTCAAGTCATGTGGAACCCATCATGATGCAATTTTTTGCATGCTCAGGCATTCCTTCAGGATGCGAAGCACAGTCATATATGCTAATCTGATTTTGTGGGTGAGCTCATGAATCGTATGACATCGATTACTGTCCACTGACATGGCAACAGCGTGCGCAACTACTTCAGAGATGCTAGGACAACCTGCCCAATGCATGACTGCCACAGTTTGCCGACGTTTTTTGAAGGCTTTTACCCAATGTGGCACTGTTCTGTATGGCAATGCTGATTCCCCACATGCCTCTTGAAGACCTTCATGACACTGTCGTGCTGTACGACATCTGACACATTCAATCCTGATCCAGTTCTGTTGTTCCTGTTTCAAAAACATAGTGACACTGTTACGTTAGACCGCCCGCTCACAAGTGACTGTGTTTCCCTTGATTGTGCGCACGCTGGTGATGCGGGATGGATGATTTCATTTGCTCAGAGGTAAGGTAGGTATGTCAACATGTGCTATCAGCGACAATAGTAGATTCCATTGCATACTGTCTCCACGTCAGTGTTGCCACTATTGAAGTTCCAACCTAGGTAAAAGAATGATGTACTCAACATATCCATATTGCATACTGTTGGCATACTCAATTGTGTGTGTTACTACACAAACGATGACGGGTAAGGTTTGCTATTCACATATGTTATTGACAAAGTTACTATATCAAGAGAGGCAACCTTGGAAGCTGTCTTTTCGAGTTTTCTGGGTCAGCTGCAAGAACACGTGAACCTGTTGGAGAGAATGTTCATAGGACTGGTAACATAACCTCAAAATTTGCTGGCCTACATGCCACCTTTATCTGCCTATGACAGAGTGCCCGAGGACTCGAAAACGTATGAGAAATTCTTCTTGGCGTTATAGGTAACAGACTCAATTAAAGCACTATCATATTGGAAATTGAGCTGGAGAGTTGCAAGATTTTTATGTGGGCTCCATGGTTTGGAATGCTATCGTTAGGTCTGTCTTCAATAAGGAGGTCCATCAACAGGCATTGCAGTTTGAAGATCACCTCTTTAGATGTAGTACTTAAAATAGCACAGGCATTTGAAGTTTCCTGTAGCACAGGTTGCCATTTAGGCTCTCGGCAAACGTGGTCTCTGTCCACTTATCTGACAGTTGCCACACACAATCTAGCATGCTTTCAAAAGCGGAAGTCATGACAATACAGCAAACATATCCAAGGTGGATGACTTACCACAACCCCCTTGTTCAACATGACTGGCTGGCCTGTCCTCAGTGTTGGGCTACTTGCCATCTCTGTAGAATAAAAGGCCATATTGCTATGGTATGCAGTGCTTGGTCAGCTCCTGCTTTGACTTCAACATCTTAAGCTATGGGCATTAATGTTTTTAGCAAGTCAAGTGATGATATTGCAACTGTTTGTAATAAAACCATTCAGTAATATGTGTATCAACAGTATGCTCTTAAGATTACAAGTAGATATGGGTGCAGCATCATTACTTCTGAATTCTAACATTATCTACGCATTGGTTCCCCTCCGCTGTTGGCTACTTTGTGCTGTCTTGTCAGTTATAACTGGCAGGAGATTTCTCTTCTTGAACAGTTTACAACAGAGACTGCTCACAAGACAGTGGTCTGGCCAGTGACATTACTTGTAGTAGACAGTGCATTTATGGAAAATTTGTTGGGCTCACATGTTTTTACACCATTTGGATTTACAGTAGCCAATTTAGTGTCTGATCTTGTGCCCTGTCAGGAGTTGGGTGCCTTGTGCAAGATGTATTCTACCTCATTTTTGCCGGGACTTGGCAAAGGCACAGATTAAGTGGCACACATCACTCTCAAATCCATGGTGAGACCTAGCTCTCTTTTTTTGCCAGGTCAGTGCCGCTTGCACTTCTTGTTCAAGTAAAGGAAGAACTGGATCATCTGACAGCTTGAAGCATTATGGTGCCAATCTCATTCATTTATAATTGGCAGGAGATTCCTCTTCTTGAACAGTAGCATGCTTGTGTTATCTTAAGTACTTCTTCGAAAGAGGGGGGTCTTCAAACAGCAATGCCTGTTGACAGACCTCCTTATCAAGGACAGACCTAATGATAGCATTCCAAACCATGGAGTCCAAGTAAGATTCTTTAGATTGAGTAGTAACAAAACAACACTCACAACTTAAATCTTACCATTAGATATTAACAAGAAATCGATGAGCAAGCTACTTCTTTGCGGCGATTTGCAGGTGACAATTAATTCCCAATCAGTGGTCAATATGTACGACTTCCCTCACCTGGATGAACTTATGATGAAATTGGCAACCAGACAGTAATGGTATGTTTCAAAACTGAGCATGCCAGAAGCATTTTTCGATATGTCATGTTTCTTCCAACACCTGTAGGATACTTGGGACATACCATTTCTTGTTGGGGGAGTCAGCCCACCAACAGTCACATTGTGGCTGTTAAGGCTATCTTGCACCCTACTGAAGGAACTGTAGGGAAGCAGCCTACTCACGCTGTATAAAATTCACATCAGTCTTTCCATTGTGTGCCAGCCTAGTCCGCTGTAACTAGCTCTGACGTCATAAATGTTGCGCAGTACTTTAAAAATCAAGTAAATAACCTGAAACGTTTCTAGCATGTCAGGAGTAATACTAAATCAACATGTGTTGAATGTCAGTTCAATAACTTTAACCATTTTCGAAATTTGGACGTTTTTCTGTAAAAATCATTGGCGCAACAGAAAAGAGCTAGAGACTTAAAAATTTATATTTAGATTCCTTTTTCATAATAATTTAATAGAAACAGTACTTTGGATCTCACAAATTAAGATTTTAGTTGAAATTCATGATTTTCTGGTTTTTGTCTTAAAAATTAAGGAAGCAAGATAGATTAAGTAGGCGAATAAATAAGGCTAGGATGTTTAAATTTAAGTAGAAGGGAGATCCGCTATAATCATAAAGATGTGAAAAGTTTCAATTGAATAACTGTAAAACTATAGCGAAAGCGTATCTCCAAAGGGCAAGTTCAGAGCTCGTCTACTGCGTGTAGTGTAATTAAATTAATTCTCTCGCCCAAAATATTTGACTTAGCCATGTCAGACTTTTATTATGATTACTTACCTGTGTGGTTCATGGTGTGGGGTCCTGTAGTCATGTCCTAGTTCATGAACCACGGGCAATGTATGAGTGGCCAAGTAAGTGGTCCCGACAGTCGGGATACCAGTTACTTTGGAATAAGGCTGGGCATGTCAGACATATTCTGAGTCGTGGTCACCTTTCTGCTCATACGGCAAAGACTACCAAATCCAGCGGTTAGTCCCTCAGCCGTTAGGGGTAAAACCCAATGGGACTCGGGGCAAGTAAGGCTAGCAGCCTGCTTCCCTGGTACTTTAAATATGATGCTGGCAACAATCAGAGCAAAATGCCTCGGACCTTTGGAGGTGACGGAGTCCCACCTCTAACTGACAAACCAGGGACTCCTAAGATACGACTTGGCAAACAAATGGTAATGAGATGGGGAGCTATTATTATCAATGGGGGCTACTCTTGGAAGAAGGTAGAGCTGGCAGAGGCTGCAAGTAAGATGGGGCTGGACGTTTTAGCTGTTAGTGACATTCGGGTAAGGGGTGAGAAAGAAGAAGAAGTGGGAGAATACAAGGTCTACTTGTCAGGAGTCAAAGCAGGAATAGCACAATGGGGTGTAGGGCTTTACATCAGGAAAGAAATGGAACCCAGCGTAGTTGCAATACGGTATGTAAACGAACGACTGATGTGGATAGATTTGACAGTGTCTAGCAATAAAATTAGGATTGTGTCAGTATATTCGCATTGTGAAGGGACTGATCAAGATAAGATGGATAGTTTGTATGAGGCACTCAGTGATGTAGTTTTTAGAGTAAAGGACAAGGACAGTGTTCTGCTCATGGGTGATTTTAACACCAGGATTGGAAATCGAACAGAAGGGTATGAAAAGGTTATGGGTAAATTTGGAGAGGATATGGAGGCCAACAGGAACGGGCAGCAACTCTTGGATTTCTGTGCCAGTATGGGCTTAGTAATCACAAACTCCTTTTTTAAACATAAGAACATTCACCGGTATACTTGGGAAAGCAGGGGAACCAGATCTGTCATTGACTATATAATAACAGATCAGGAATTCAGGAAGGCTGTGAGGGACACACGTGTATTCAGGGGATTCTTTGATGACACTGATCATTATTTAATCTGCAGTGAAATTGGGATTGCGAGGCCGAAAGTGCAGGAGGTCAGGTCCATATGTAGGAGGATAAGAGTGGAGAAACTTCAGGATAAGGAAATCAGGCACAAGTACATAACAGCGATCTCAGAAAGGTACCAGTTAGTTGAATGTAGTCAATTACAGTCATTGGAAAAGGAATGGACAAGGTACAGGGACACAGTACTAGAAGTGGCTAAAGAATGTCTTGGAACAGTAGTGTGTAAAAGTAGGAGGAAGCAAACAGCTTGGTGGAATGACACAGTCAAGGCAGCCTGTAAAAGGAAAAAGAAGGCTTATAAAAAATGGCTACATACTAGAACTCAGGTAGACAGAGAAAGTTATGTTGAAGAAAGAAACAAAGCCAAACAGATAATTGCAGCATCCAAGAAGAAATCTTGGGAAGACTTTGGAAACAGGTTGGAGACATTGGGTCAAGCTGCTGGAAAACCATTCTGGAGTGTAATTAGCAGTCTTCGAAAGGGAGGTAAGAAGGAAACGACAAGTATTTTGGACAGGTCAGGAAAACTGCTGGTGAATCCTGTGGATGCCTTGGGCAGATGGAGGGAATATTTTGAAGAGTTGCTCAATGTAGGTGAAAATACGATCAGTAATGTTTCATATTTCGAGGTAGAATGGGATAGGAATGATGATGGAAATAGGATCACGTTTGAGGAAGTGGAGAAAATGGTCAATAGATTGCAGTGCAATAAAGCAGCTGGGGTGGATGAAATTAAGTTGAACTCATCAAGTACAGTGGAATGTCAGGTCTTAAATGGCTACACAGGATAATTGAAATGGCCTGGGAGTCGGGACAGGTTCCATCAGACTGGACAAAAGCAGTAATCACACCAATCTTTAAACATGGAAACAGAAAAGATTGTAACAACTACAGAGGTATCTCTTTAATCAGCGTTGTGGATAAAATCTTCTCAGGTATTGTTGAAAGGAAAGTGCGAGTATTAGTTGAGGAGCAATTGGATGAAAATCAGTGTGGGTTAGGCCTCTTAGAGGTTGTCAGGACCAGATCTTTAGCTTACGACAAATAATGGAGAAGTGTTATGAGTGGAACAGGGAATTGTATCTATGCTTTATAGATCTAGAAAAGGCATATGACCAGGTTCCTAGGAGGAAGTTATTGTCTGTTCTACGAGATTATGGAATAGGAGGCAAACTTTTGCAAGCAATTACAGGTTCACAGTAGTTTCAGGGGTAAGACAAGGGTGCAACCTGTCTCCACTGTTGTTCATATTATTTATGGATCATATGTTGAAAACAATAGACTGGCTGGGTGAGATTAAGATATGTGAACACAAAATAAGCAGTCTTGCATATGCGGATGACTTAGTTGTGATGGCAGATTCGATTGAAAGTTTGCAGAGTAATATTTCAGAGCTAGATCAGAAATGTAAGGACTATGGTATGAAGATTAGCATCTCCAAAACGAAAGTAATGTCAGTGGGAAAGAAATATAAATGGATTGAGTGCCAATTAGGAGGAACAAAGTTAGAACAGGTGGACGGTTTCAAGTACTTAGGATGCATATTCGCACAGGATGGCAACATAGTGAAAGAACTGGAAGCGAGGTGTAGCAAGGCTAATGCAGTGAGTGCTCAGCTGCGATCTACTCTCTTCTGCAAGAAGGAAGTCAGTACCAAGGCTAAGTTATCTGTGCACCGTTCAATCTTTCGACCAACTTTGTTGTATGGGAGCGAAAGCTGGGTGGATTCAGGTTACCTTATCAATAAGGTTGAGGTTGCGGATATGAAAGTGGCTAGGATGATTGCAGGTACTAGTAGATGGGAACAATGGCAAGAGGGTGTCCACAATGAGGAAATCAAAGAAAAACTGGGAATGAACTCTATAGATGTAGCAGTCAGGGCGAACAGGCTTAGATGGTGGGGCCATGTTACACGCATGGGAGAAGCAAGGTTACCCAAGAGACTCATGGGTTCAGCAGTAGAGGGTAGGAGGAGTCGGGGCAGACCAAGGAGAAGGTACCTGGATTCGGTTAAGAATGATTTTGAAGTAATAGGTTTAACATCAGAAGAGGCACCAATGTTAGCACTGAATAGGGGATCATGGAGAAATTTTATAAGGGGGGCTATGCTCCAGACTGAACGCTGAAAGGCATAATCAGTCTTAAATGATGATGATGACCTGTGTGCTGAATGCACATTTAAATTGAGAGCTTCATCAGCCATCAGCAAAGGAAGCGATGATGTATTCAATAACTTAAAGTGGTGCTTTACTAGCCCAGCGGCTAGTCGGGAGAATGGACTTGATCAGGCGTTCCCTTAGCCGTCCGCACCGCGGCTTTATATGTAAGAACACTGCGCGAGAGAGTAAGGCCCCAGTTCTCTCCAGACGCTGAATAGCACACCATCTGTGTCGGGAGTCGCGTCGCGTTGGTATCATTGCTATAAACAGCCTCGGATGCCATATTAAGTTGCTCGGGATACGCGTAACCATGAAATCATTTTTGAGTGAAGTGTTAATTCTGGGATGACTTTAATGATATATCTTCAGTTTGGGTACGTCGTATTTTCACGTGCCGTCACGGGACAAACATTCTACCGTTATTTAGCGTGGTGTTTGATGAGCATTATCATCAAATTATGGCGAGCATTCACTTAAACATTTAATTTGGACAGTTATAGTTGCATCAGTGCATTAGACTCTGATCTGCTCTGTTAGTCAGATTGTGTGGATTTTTTTTTTCATCTGTGACTTTCCGAACATAGCGAACGTTTTTTCATGATCGTTTTTGATTATGAATCCCAGACAATCTCCTAATTCCTCAGAGCTATAAGCTGTAGCTATAAGTGTATTTCTCAGATGAAGTGGGCACTAGGAATTCTAATTACAGGCTTCACGTTTTGCTAATCACTTTCTGGTTGCCAAAATTGTAGTTAGAGAGCCAGTGTTGAGAACGGCAAAACAACAGCATAAATAATAGGAACATTTATATAACAATTAATTCCACCCACCGCCCCACATATGGTTAAAACAGCAGGGAATTGCATCTTTTCTGCAGTTACATTACAATTCTACATTATATAAACAATCAATCCACCCGCCGCCCCACAATTGGTGCATCGGCCGGGAAAGAAACTGAGTAATAGTGAAAGTGATTTTTAAATATTCGAATTCGGAAGTGAAATGCGACATGCAACTGAGATATAAAACAGTGATAGTGTTACGTGTGTATGTGGACGACGCAACTGGATTAACAACGCATCTGGATTGACGGAGCTGGCCCTGAGTCTAGCGGCGCTGCCGGCATCGCGAGAAGCCAGTTTCGCCTCACCGCAGTCGTCCACCAGAGCAACCGGAGCTGCGCCTGCAGTTGCGGGCCACACAGCAGCCGTCGGAGTGCCGTCTGCAGTTTAGCGCGCCGCATCGCATCAGTAATCCTGGTACGCCGCGCCGGCAACACCATACGTCGTGCAGAAGGAACTAAGTTAAGTGAAAAGCTGTTAAAAATTTTACTAACCTGCACTAAAAGACTGTTGGAAATGGAACTGCCAGAAGAAACTGAGGTTAAACTTAAATCAGAACCTATGTCTGTTCAGGGAACTGTAAATCCAGTGTAAATATGCATGAAAATAGTAATGTTAAAGTGAAATATGAAGTATTGTCTCCTGACAGTAGTGTGAGAAGGGGCAATGATTCAATAATAGAGACCCCTGTAGGAAAGCAGAAATCAGAAATCATTAATTTATTGGATGATAGTTTATCTGATGAGTTAAAAATGAAACAGCCATCAGAGGTGGTAGAGTTTAAACAGGAGAAGTTAGATATGACTGATCAATCAGAAGTTTCATTTAGTTTTGATGATTCTGGTGTTGGAGCTAGTTTTTCGTCACCTGAGTGTGATAAGAAACCAGCTAGTGAGCAACCCAAAGATTCTGGGGCTATTGATTTAAATGTTATATTACAAGCAATAGCTAGCAGTAATGCTGAATTAAAATCTAATATAATTGAGGTAAATAACAGGATTGTGGCCAGTCAAACTAATTTTAATAAACGATTGGAGGTAATGGACAATAACTTCAAGGCTGGTTGCAATAAGTTGAAAGAGGATCTGGACAGTTTAAATTATAAAATTGATTACAACCATGAGGCTATTAAGGAAAAGGTTGCTCAACAATTATCTGAGATGTATAAAACAGTAAAATCCGAAGTTGCTGAGGTTCGCAAAGACTTCCAAATGGAAGATGCGAAGCTGGAGCACAAGTTAACAGAAAAGATCGAGGCAGAATCTGAACTGTGCTCAGATAGGTTTAAAGATGTTAATATAAAAGTAAACATATGTCAAGCAGAAGTAGATGCAATCAAAACTGATACTACTCATGTTGTGCAAAGAGTAGATAATGTTGAAATGAGAGTAGAAAATATTAGTACTAACATTGCTAACATTGAGAGTAAAGTAGCTTCAGTAACTTCTGGTAATGGTAGTATGCAACAAGTTGTAGCTTCAAACGCCGCTTTTATCGGGTGTCTGCAGCTCTTGCGGTTCAATCCAGATAAAAATATCCACCTGCTAGATTTCTGGAATGATTTTGAATATGTGATTCCACCAACTTGGTCTGAACGAGAGAAAATCTCATTTATTAGAAGCCATTTAGCAGGTGACGCCATGCGTTGGTCAGCTGATGTTATGTTGAAATGTAAAACATTAGCGGAATATAAAACAGCTTTCATTAATGAGTATTGGTCTAGTAATAAGCAAAATGAAGTGTTAAGAGAATTTTGGAGTGGGAAACGCTTCAATGTAGGCAAGGAATGTATTAAAGAGTTTGCCAGGTCATGGATCTCACGTTTGTCACATTTGGCCGAAAAGCTGAAACTTGAAATGATAATACTAGGTCTTGAAGCCAAACTGCCATGGTATTGGCAAACTAGAATTATATCTGCCCCTAGAGACAATCTTGATCGTTTCATTGAGTATTTGGAATGTGTAGAGCGTGTTGCTGCCAATGAGGAGTAAGCACGTAATAACAGAAGTGCTAATAACACTAGTAGTAATTTTAAGAACAAGCAGAATGGCAATGTAAACATCAGAACAGTAGGTGTTTGCCATCCTAAGAGAGGTAGGAATTGGAGAAATAATTATCAGAACCAACAATCTCATCCAAATGATAGTAATTTTGTGCCGAACAGTGCGGAAAGCAATACTGTGCCAGTTAACTATAATGGAAATAAAGAACAGTAGTAGGCCAAGGCAGGAAAACTAGTTCCCGTCTATGAGGACACTGGCGCTCACCAGGCGGTTACTTTTCCTAAGCCAGTAGTTACAGTAATTGGTAAGACAGATCAGAATACTCAGACTGAACATGTGGATGAAGGGTCGGTAGCATCTAAGGATACAGTAGAAATATTAGGTCACTCACAGTATTTGATAGATACCGTGTTGGAGATGCTTTCTAAGTGGGAAGAGAAAGAGAAGGCGCAGCAGTGTAACGGTAGGGAGGAGCTACAAATTACTGAATTGTCAGGTGAAGAAGCAGGAGAAATTCATGCTTATATTTACGATGAGGATGATGTGTTCTTATCTAAAGTGCCTGTGCAGGATGTTGATACTGTACTAATAGATTTAGGACAGGAGGTAAGTGAGAATGTAGAGGGTAGCCTGTTGGGGGTCGATGAACCCAGTAGCTGTGACCAGTTGTCACTTGAGAAGGAACCCGACGATAATAGTGAAATTGGTTTAGCTGTAACTAGTGTTATGCCTGGTCTGGAGGCGCAGAATCGCTCAGACTACAGTAATTTGGGTCATGTTCAGCAAACTAAATGTAATGAAGTCGTGCGGTGTTTCGATTTGAAATTAATAGACCGACTGGAAAAGGCAGCTGAAAATGTAATTCAGGAAACCCCTACACACTTTGACCTAAATGTAATGAAGACAGATGTCGATCACTTTAGTTGGAGACAAATCCAAAAGGAACTATTGGATGAATTTGAGGAACCACCTGTACAACCTAGAATAAGCCACCCTATAATAATAGTGAATATGTTGGGTATCAATGTACATTGTCTGTTAGACAGTGGAAGTGAGGTGAGTGCGATATCTCAGTCCTTCTTTGATGCATTACCTTGTAAAGACAAGCTTACAGTAATGAGGGTATCAGGACTAAGAATAATTGGTGCTACTGGCAAGGTGTCAAAAACGGTAAAGCAAGAAGCTTTGCTGCCCTTTAACTTTAATGGTAATTTAATTGATCATCCATGCTTAATTGTAAACAATCTCAGTATTGAGGTTTTAATTGGCATATATTTCTTGTTGAAATATCAGAGTGTTGTGGACTTTGGAAGAAGCCAATTAAAAATGGTCTTGCCAATAACCGGAGTAATTACAGTACCTTTTAGTGATAAACATGTAGGAACTAATGATGAAACTTGGGAACTGCCTATACGAGTTCTGAAAAATAGGAGATATTGGGATGAATGTGTTAATCTTAGTAAATACCAAGGACCTTTCAGGGTCATAGGAAAACCACACGCCAATGCGTATAGGCTAGAGTACCCTAAGAGTAAAAAGCTATTAGGTCTCAGGAACGTGATCGACCTAAAGAAGTTCATAGGTAGTGATTGAATTCTGTAGGGAGGAGGTTGTTCTGTAACCTCTACACAGTGTGGCAGCTGTGCAGTCCCAGCTGTGTGAGATCTTCTTTCCATTTCAGGTCTCACTCATTCTTCATCTTTCCTATCTACAAAAATTTCGACCCCTTCTTTCCAATATGAAAATTTTCTTAAACTAATGAATTCTGTAGGGAGGAGGTTGTTCTGTAACCTCTACACAGTGTGGCAGCTGTGCAGTCCCAGCTGTGTGAGATCTTCATTCCTTTTCAGGTCTCACTCTCTTCATCTTTCCTATCCACAAAAATTTCGACCCCTTCTTTTCAATATGAAAATTTTCTGAAACCAATGAATTCTGTAGGGTGGAGGTTGTTCTGTAACCTCTACACAGTGTGACAGCTGTGCAGTCCCAGCTGTGTGAGGTCTTCTTTCCATTTCAGGTCTCACTCATTCTTCATCTTTCCTATCCACCAAAATTTCGACCCCTTCTTTCCAATGTGAAAATTTTCTTAAAATAATGAATTCTGTAGGGAGGAGGTTGTTCTGTAACCTCTACACAGTGTGGCAGCTGTGCAGTCCCAGCTGTGTGAGATCTTCTTTCCATTTCAGGTCTCACTCATTCTTCATCTTTCCTATCCACCAAAATTTTGACCCCTTCTTTCCAATACGAAAATTTTCTGAAACCAATGAATTCTGTAGGCAGGAGGTTGTTCTGTAACCTCTACACAGTGTGGCAGCTGTGTGAGATCTTCTTTCCATTTCAGGTCTCACTCATTCTTCATCTTTCCTATCCACCAAAATTTTGACCCCTTCTTTCCAATACGAAAATTTTCTGAAACCAATGAATTCTGTAGGGAGGAGGTTGTTCTGTAACCTCTACACAGTGTGACAGCTGTGCAGTCCCAGCTGTGTGAGGTCTTCTTTCCATTTCAGGTCTCACTCATTCGTCATCTTTCCTATCTACAAAAATTTCGACCCCTTCTTTCCCATATGAAAATTTTCTGAAACCAATGAATTCTGTAGGGAGGAGGTTGTTCTGTAACCTCTACACAGTGTGACAGCTGTGCAGCCCCAGCTGTGTGAGGTCTTCTTTCCATTTCAGGTCTCACTCATTCGTCATCTTTCCTATCCACCAAAATTTTGACCCCTTCTTTCCAATACGAAAATTTTCTGAAACCAATGAATTCTGTAGGGAGGAGGTTGTTCTGTAACCTCTACACAGTGTGGCAGCTGTGCAGTCCCAGCTGTGTGAGATCTTCTTTCCATTTCAGGTCTCACTCATTCTTCATCTTTCCTATCCACCAAAATTTTGACCCCTTCTTTCCAATACGAAAATTTTCTGAAACCAATGAATTCTGTAGGCAGGAGGTTGTTCTGTAACCTCTACACAGTGTGGCAGCTGTGCAGTCCCAGCTGTGTGAGATCTTCTTTCCATTTCAGGTCTCACTCATTCTTCATCTTTCCTATCCACCAAAATTTTGACCCCTTCTTTCCAATACGAAAATTTTCTGAATCCAATGAATTCTGTAGGGAGGAGGTTGTTCTGTAACCTCTACACAGTGTGGCAGCTGTGCAGTTCCAGCTGTGTGAGATCTTCTTTCCATTTCAGGTCTCACTCATTCTTCATCTTTCCTATCCACCAAAGTTTCGGCTCGTTCTTTGCAATACAAGAATTTTCCGTCATGTCTATCAAGTGATGAGTTCTGTAACCATTCTATCCACCGATTAGTGAAGAAAATACCTAATGTGACAAACCTAACAGTGACATAAACAATAGAGAAGTATGACGTAATTAAGATACAAATGTATTTGAGTAACAAGTATGTATAGAAACCTGGTAATATTATAAGTACAAAGTTGTTGTTTTATTGGCAGTGAAACCTATTGTATGCTGTAGAGCTAACTAATTAATAGTAGTGTTATGAAAAATATGCAGATAAGTTGTAAAAATGAACTCACCTTGTGTAGCAAGGAATGGCAGTGTAATAGAATTGAACAATGTTTGTGGTTGAGACGTAAAGGACACGTCTTTGAAATATTTATAAGGTTGGAGTTGGCCGTTATTTGGTGTAGTGTGTGACAGGACACACCTACGTGTATTGAGGTTATGAGTTGGAGGCGTGAATGCGACCATAGGTACCCTTATGTTAGATGAGACAGAGCAGCTCATGGTGTCCTATAGGCTTAAGGAATTTAGCATTACACTCGTCCATAGTTACTTAAGGCACTTTAGTGGTAGGTCGAGAGAGACTACCTGTGGTTTCAGCGTCCGATCGAGTGGAAATGGATTTCCACGTGAGCAAACTGATCAGCTGCAATACACTATAGATATGAAATAATTGTTCTATCCTGTGCTTTAAATTTTAATGGAGTGAGCATTACTTAAGTTCATGCACTAGCAAAGTAAGTAAGTACATAATGGCAGACGTGAATTATTATTTATAGCTCAGCATAAATACACTTCGATGAAGTAAGTACATAATTGCAGATGTGGAACTGACACAGCAGCAGAGTACCAATAAGTGGATTTAGTAGTCAACTAAACGTAGTGTGTTTTGAACACTCAGAAATGTACTATTACCACAAGTTACTCGCATATACAAAGAAGCTGAGAAGACAACTACTAATCAAAATATACTCATACTATCTGTAAGAATAAGGTAATCAAAGATGATCAGCTAAGTAAGTAAAATTGAAATGTATCAGGAATGTACCAAGCATTGGTTCAGTGTTCCAGGGCAGAAATAATAAATTGAAATTAAATAGGGTTCATGATTGTATGCCTTGAGCATAAATTTTCTCTAGTACGTGACTAACGGCGTTTTGAGCCATTTGTTTACCGATTTTATGACAGTTAAGTAACCGCGAGAGTAAAATTGAAAAAGTTCTGTTAACTTTGTTCCAGTAACATATTGGAAGATAAAATGTATATATCCCTATTTCATTGTGACCCACCATTAGATATTAAGTGAACAGAGTCAGAGGCACTCTTTTTGTTTGTTCTACAGGACAAACCAGATAATGGCATCCTGGTAGCTGCGTGAAAGCGTGGAGTGACTTGGACACAACTCACAGTGACCCCTCCCCTTTCCCCATGTAATTTAGAGTGAACGTGAAGGACGCACACCATAGCAACTTCCCCTCTTCTATCCTTGTGAATGGAAGTGTAGAACGCCAGCCAAAGCTGCTACAACCACGTGTGTAAAAATGAAATTGTCATGATTGTGAAATTGTCTTTCAGGTTTAGAAAAGACTGCTAAGATATAATCATCTGTTTATGTATCATGAATAACTGTGTTATTTTCTTTGAATTTGTGTATGTAAAAATGTATTTAATGGATTTAAGATTTTCATAATTTTACATATTTTTATGTGTTTGTTTGTCTACGGCAATATGTATGCCAAAGTGTTTCATTGATTTTGCTTAAATTTTGAGGGATAATATTACTTAAGAGGCAGTGAACATGCCTGTAATTTAAATAATTGAAGTAGGTAATCAGTTTTCTTTTAATATTTCTATATGTCCACATTTCAATTTTAAATTTTCATAGGGAGTTAAGCTGTACTCTTGCTTCCCTTTTTCTAATTAAAATTTTTTTTTCGTTCATTAACATTCAAAAAAAAAAAAAAAAAAAAAAGATTTAAGTAGAGGGTGATGTAGGGAAGCAGCCTACTCACGCTGTATAAAATTCACATCAGTCTTTCCATTGTGTGCCAGCCTAGTCCACTGTAACTAGCTCTGATGTCATAAATGTTGCGCAGTACTTTAAAAATCAAGTAAATAACCTGAAACGTTTCTAGCATGTCAGGAGTAATACTAAATCAACATGTGTTGAATGTCAGTTCAATAACTTTAACCATTTTCGAAATTTGGACGTTTTTCTGTAAAAATCATTGGCACAACAGAAAAGAGCTAGAGACTTAAAAATTTATATTTAGATTCCTTTTTCATAATAATTTAATAGAAGCAGTACTTTGGATCTCACAAATTAGGATTTTAGTTGAAATTCATGATTTTCTGGTTTTTGTCTTAAAAATTAAGGAAGCAAGATAGGTTAAGTAGGCGAATAAATAAGGCTAGGATGTTTAAATTTAAGTAGAAGGGAGATCCGCTATAATCATAAAGATGTGAAAAGTTTCAATTGAATAACTGTAAAACTATAGCGATAGTGTATCTCCAAAGGGCAAGTTCAGAGCTCGTCTACTGCGTGTAGTGTAATTAAATTAATTCTCTCGCCCAAAATATTTGACTTAGCCACGTCAGACTTTTATTATGATTACTTACCTGTGTGCTGAATGCACATTTAAATTGAGAGCTTCATTGGCCATCAGCAAAGGAAGCGATGATTTATTCAATAGCTTAAACTGGTGCTTTACTAGCCCAGCGGCTAGTCAGGAGAGTGTACTTGATCAGGCGTTCCCTTAGCCGTCCGCACTGCGGCTTTATATATAAGAATGCTGCGTGAGAGAGTAAGGCCCCAGTTCTCTCCAGACGCTGAATAGCACACCATCTGTGTCGGGAGTCGCGTCGCGTCGGTATCATTGCTATAAACAGCCTCGGATGTTGTATTAAGTTACTCGGGATACGCGTAACCATGAAATCGTTTTTGAGTGAAGTGTTAATTCTGGGATGACTTTAATGATATATCTTCAGTTTGCGTATGTCGTATTTTCACGTGCCGTCACGGGACAAACATTCTACCATTATTTAGCGTGGCGTTTGATGAGCATTATCATCAAATTATGGTGAGCATTCACTTAAACATTTAATTTGGACAGTTATAGTTGCATCAGTGCATTAGACTCTGAACTGCTCTGTTAGTCAGATTGTGTGGATTTTTTTTTTTCATCTGTGACTTTCCGAATATAGCAAACGTTTTTTCATGATCGTTTTTGATTATGAATCCCAGACAATCTCCTAATTCCTCAGAGCTATAAGCTGTAGCTATAAGTGTATTTCTCAGATGAAGTGGGCACTAGGAATTCTAATTACAGGCTTCACGTTTTGCTAATCACTTTCTGGTTGCCAAAATTGTAGTTAGAGAGCCAGTGTTGAGAATGGCTAAACAACAGCATAAATAATAGGAACAATTACGTAACAATTAATTCCACCCTCCGCCCCACATATGGTTAAAACGCCAGGGAATTGCATCTTTTCTGCAGTTACATTACAATTCTACATTATATAAACAATCAATCCACCCGCCGCCCCACAGAACTCCAAGAATTCGTAGGTGAAATCACATTATAAAGTTCCTGGTGTAAGGGCTACTGTTCCACACCCCTTAAATCAGCTGCATAAGAAGAGTGGATCATTTGATTGGACACAAGCCTGCGACCACACATTTCGGATGTTGAAAGCTGGTTTGCATTCTGCCCCAAAGGGTCACATGTCAAATGGGGTGCTGGCTTGTGATTGCAAGGGCACCTCACATACTTCGTGGAGTTTTGTTGTCAGCAACCCATTGCTTTGGCATCAAAGGTGCCCAATGATACATGAAGAATTACTTGGAAATAGAGGAGGTGGCCCTTGTTATTACTTGTGCTATGAAGAAGTTTCATGTGTCTCTTTATGGTGTTCAGTTTCACTTGCTGACTAATCATAAGCCATTACTTAGTCCAGTGGCACACTTGTCAGATAAAACAGCCCATATACTTCAACACTTGCCCTGTTTCTCAGTGGGTATGAGATTCATTTCCGGCTCATGGTTCAGCACTCCAGTGTGGGCGCTGTTTCGCTCCTACCAGTGGGACCTGACCCTGATTTCGATCAGGATGAAGTACTTTGTTTTTACCTTGATGAGGAAGCTTTATAGACAGTTGATGAATTATCTACTACTGGTTGCTGCATTGCTCAAGCTGTCACCCTCTGACCCTGCTCTTCGTGAAGTGTGGCAGTACATTTAGCAAGGACGTCTGGAATGATCTAGCCTTGTGTGTTGGATCTCATCCACAACTATTTTATGTTACAACAGAGAATCACACTCAGTGATGGTGGTATTCTGTTGTCTATAGAAAATGCTATGGATGGTCATTCCAACATCTCTCCAGTGGGACATTTTTTGCCTCCTGCACCATGGTCATTGAGGCATCTCATGGATGAAGATGCTGGCTCACTGATGTGTATAATAGTGCAAGATCAATCATGAAATTGGAATATTTAATAACTGCTTGTTCTAAGTGTGCAGGTCACCAGGTGATTCCCTGGCAGTGTTATTCAATGTGGCCTGAGCCGTCACAGCCTTGGGAGCATGTCCACTTCAACTCTGTGGGCCCCTTCTCGGATGCTTATTCATTAGTGGCCATTGATGCTTACTCTCAGTTTCCGTACATCGTCTACTGTTGCTCCCATACAGCAAATGCAATGGCGTGGACTCTCACTCGGATTTTTTTCCATCAAAGGCCTGCCCTGCACTCTGTTAACTGACAACAGCCCGCAATCATCTCTCTATCCGCATTTGAATGGGGACGTGGAATGTCTCATATGCACTTTCAATATGCAAAAGAAGTAGTACATTGGTGAGGACTCAGTATAAGAGGCACTCAAACATTTTCTCAGTTCATATAGGTCCACACTCGATAGTGGGAAGAGCCCAGAAGAACTGCTACATGGACCCCAGCTGTGCATGATGTTGAATCTCCTGCTACCCACCCTGTGGCCTCCCTGCATGCGCTACACACTTTGGACTCCAGTCTGGGCCAATGCATTTGGCCACAATGAGTATTGGATTTTGGTGGTCATGCATGGCCAGCGCTGAGGGATAGGTTTTCATGCTGCAGGCAGAGGACAGACTCGTGTCCCACCATCGAAATCAACTCTGCCTCAGAGTGGAGGACCAGTCTCTGCAGCCTCCATGCAAACTTGCGTTGGTTCCCCTTTCTTCACACATCTAGATCTTCTCATTCACCTCCATCATTGGTGTGTCCTTCACTGATTCTGCCCCAACATCTACCTCAGGGTGATATTCTGCCTCATTCTCCCTCCTGCATTCTCATTTCCAGCCCTCTGCAAGAAGATCAGAGCCTGGGCAAAGATGGCCATGCCCATGCCCCAGGACCCCCCTCCAACCCCTCCCCCTGGATCCAGTTCTGGTACTGACACTCCCAATGGCTGTCGTTGCACCCCCCAGATATCCGCTGTCAGCCATGCCATCACTGACCAGGTCACTTCTGGCCCTCCTCTTGAGTGCCAGCCAACACTGGAGGAGGTAGCATCTCACTGTGGCTATGAATCAAAAGTTATGAAATTATCCAAAAAAAGAAAAGAAAAGTAGAAAGAACATGGTAACAATAGAAATCAGATTAAATTAGAAAAGGCCAAGCAAGTAGAAAAAGACAAGTTTATAACCTTACTATACTGGGGTAACATTTCCAACAAAATAAGTCATTTGTTTCAAAAAACTAGACTGCAAATCAGCTTCAGGACACAAAACAATAAAAGATCACATCTTGTACGCAATATACTGCCCCTAGTTGCCATAACCTCTCTCCACCTTGTCCCTGTATGCTCCCACAAGCAACACTTTGCTGTCCCCCACCCCTACCCTGCTATCCCTCCCCCTCCCCACCCCAGGCTCTGTCTTACCCCCACCACCCAGTTGCCTCTCCCATCATGTGCTGCTGCTAACAGTCTGGCCTCAGCAGCCATAGACTGGTCATGTGTGAGGTGTATTTTGTGTGTGTGTGTGTGTGTGTGTGTGTGTGTGTGTGTGTTTTGTGTATTTTTGAAAAGCTCACTCTCTGACAGCCTTTTTGTTGCGCCTATCTGCAACTCAGCATCTCCGCTGTATGGTGAGTAGCAAATATCCTTTTGACTGTACTATTACGTTACATCCCAAACAAATTTTTAGACCGCATGTAGGATGCTGGTGTGACCTGTTCTTGATTACCACTAGAGTGTTTCAGATCAGTACCAGGTCAGATTGAAGGAAGACATCGAAGCAATTCAGAGGCGGGCTGCTAGCTATGTTACCAGTAGGTTCGAACAACACACAAGTGTTACAGAGATGCATTGAGAACTCAAATGGGAATCCCTGGAAGGAAAGCAATGTTCTTTTCAAGAAACAATATTGATAAAATGTGGAGAATCAGCATTTGAAGCTGACTGCCAAGTGCTTCTAGGCACCAACAAACTTTGTGCATAAGGACCAGGAAGATAAAGATATGAGAAATTAGGGTTCATATGGAGGCATATAGACAGTTGTTTTCCCCTCACTCTGTTGATGAGTGGAACAGGAAATGGAACGATTAAAAGTGGCACAGAGTACTGTTCGCCACACACCATATGGTGGCTTGCAGAGCATCGATGTAGATGTAGATGTGGAACAAGCAATATGTCATTTATCAAACAGAAATGTGTGCTTCACAGTTGAACATGTTTAAGCCCCATATATGCCCAATCACACCTTGTGAAAAGTAAATATGTTCAAAACACATAGCTTTAAATAATTACCCTATGATGCTCATGTAACAGAAAATCTTAGTAATACCTTATTAATAATATTAGCTGTGATAACAACCAGACTAGCAGATATTAAAATATTCAAGTAAATGATGTAAATTAAATTTTTAGGGGCGCACCTCAGGTTCCCTGCTCTGGAGACTTGCAAGGGGAGAGGTTACAGAAAAAGTTACATATGTTTGGACTCCAAACGCTGCAGAAATTTCAGCTCAAAGATTTCAGTTAAGTTACTCCTGTGAAAAGGACAAATATTTTCGAAGTACTAACACTGAGGAGGCCTGCATTTCTGGATGGCAGAATGGTGTGTTTGAATTTGATTCAGTCTTTCGAAAAGAAGAAAAAGACTGGAAGATGTTCTATTTATCAAGAACAGGTAAGTGTAAGTGTTTTAAGCTATTGAAATCAGTTAAATTTAAAAGAAAAGAAAAGAAATTGGTAATGATTTTCCTTGGGATTTGTGCCTCTATTTTCTTTGCCTGTTTATTAACGTGTGTTCTAACTGAAGTAAGGCACAGCAAATATATATCTGGCCAAAAATAATCAGGTTAGGTATACATCATTCTTTATTTTTACTTCTTCACAACTTTTGTATTATTCACTCCAAAACAGACCTCACGAGTCTTACGCCCAAACCATGCGTGTTTTCCACTGCTCAAAGCAGCGTCCGAAGTTATCTTTTGAAAGCTTGTTTATGGTCTCCATCACTTTTTCTTTCATGGCTTCAAGTCTCTCAAATCATGTTCCTTACAGAGCAGATTTCAGTTTTGGGAATAGAAAAAAGTCCCATGCAGCACAATCGGGTTAGTAGGATGAATGTTCCAACTTATGGTATCCCTGCTTGCCAAAAGTGACTTGACAGGTGTCATGTTCTTGGGCACCATTTTTGAACATACTATCCACATGTGCAAACATTCGTGTAAAATCTGCAGAACTGTTTGTCAGTTCTTACAATATTGACAACTTCTCACATACTCAACCGACAGTCTCTTTAGATGAAATCTCCAATTTTTTCAGTTTTTTGTCCATGGTTGACATAGAGGGTTGTCCAAGACATGACTCACCTTCATTCGCTTCTCATCCCTCTTTGAACCACTTAAACCACTGAAAAAACCTGAATGCATTGCTCTATCCTTGTTCCAAAAAAGAATGGACCTCTGTGGCGGACTGTCCAAGTTTCACAAAAAATTTCACATTAATCTACACTAAGCATTTTTTTGACAGGCAGCAGGTACATTGTCTGACACAAATGAAGGCCACGGGCCAACAGAGGGTCGGGCAGGGAGTGGGTAGTGGAAATGGCAAGAAGAGATGTTCCATGACACAGCAGTATAGTATTTGACGTTGTGGCCCATGCTGGTTGTGTTTTAAAAAATCAGTACAGTTATTTTTTAGCTGGACCTTGTATGGAAGGAAGATTGACAATGCTGGGTAACTTTTTATTATTGGCAGTGTAATATATATTACTACATGCCAGCAATGACTTATAATGGATTTTATGTTATTTGATGCCATAGGGTTTATAAAGTCATTTAAGCTCTTTTAAATGCGTTTATAATACCTTATAACGGCCTGACAACTGAAAATGATCATAATAAAGAAGAATTTATCATCAGATTTTTGCAGGAAATAGTTATTCACACTGTTTTACTGCTGACTGTACTTGTTTTGAATCTTTATAACACAAAAGTTTAAGGGACAAGTTGGTTGTTTTGAGAAACAGGGCAGTGAAGTTTCAATAAAATCTTATTTGTAAGAGGCTTCAAGTACATCCACTGTGCTTATTTTATTCAGATAGGTCATCTTTTCTAATATTTCTAGAGTAATGACATGATTTTGAAATTGTAAAATCTATCCAAAATCATATTCTTAAAAGTACTTAAGTGGAAACTTAACGATGTTAACTTGCTGACTGAGGAGACTTAACGTGGATTAGCATTGAGTTGCGACTGTTTACTTGTTGGTTGAATTAACGAAATATTACTGTGAAACTTCACAAATTTGAAAGATCCAAATTGTGTCTATTTAGAATACTAAGATTCGCTTTACCATTTTTTACCATAATAAGCCGTAACAACCCCAGAAGTAATGTGTGATTCAGAACATACAAAATTAATTTTATTCTTGCCTTACTACAGCATGTAAATAGTGTTAAGGATAACCCCTAACATTTCTTCCATCACTCTGTCACATAAAGTCACATAAATTGTGGTAAGCAACACAAGTTAATAGTGTTTAATTGCTTAAATAATTATTCACATTTAGCTGATTAACAGCAACTTTTGAATCTCATTTGTGTTAAGGAACATAGTATCTTTATCTGAATCATAGTTACCCACGTCATCCTCAGATTTTTACAAATCGTCCCTAAAAAGCATTTCTCAGACACGACCATGGCACACATTACTACTAATGGCAGACTGTTTTTGGCATTCATCACTGTTTACATGCACACATGGTGAAGTTTCCATGAGGTGAAAATCTGAAGCTAGACATAGAACTGCTATTTTTTGGTTTATAGTGGAACTGTCAACTAATATGAGTCTGCAATTGCATTTAAATTTCATTGTTAGTCTGACATACTTTCCATACCATAATTTGAAATCTTGATTTATTCTTGAGCACTTGATTCTGCCATCTTCATTTTTTCCTTTATTACATTTATTCGCATTTCAGTACATCGCTCCATGTGTGAATTTTGGAATTCATGCTCTGTTCTCCCAGTCAGATATTTCTCTTGATTTGGTGCAGCATTAAAAGCACAACTAATTTCTTCAAAATGTTGTTGTATATTACTTAAATATAAATGTACTTTTAGAGCTGTACTTGGGGATGTAGAAATTGCACACTTGCAGCTTTTGTCTTCTGTTTGCCTTATGTTTTATTATAACACCTCCTTTGTTGTACCTCTGTTCCTTATTTGTATTTTTTGCTGGCAATGAATCTGTTTTGCATGAATTTTCATAGTATGCAAATTAACCTTAATTGTGTCAGTGTATCAGTTGATATTAATGAGGTTCATGTATTGCTGATAGTGTTACCGTCCATATTTTTGAGAAAATGTGTTTAATTTGTAATAATGTATATAAATTCTCTCTTTTCACATATCTGCATTAACTTGCCCTTTGTATATAAATTCTCTCTTTTCACATATCTGCATTAACTTGCCCTTTTTCTATCTCATTTTAACAGAGGGAAGCCCAAAAGGCACCATTACATGGAAATTTGACTTTTCATCCTCTGGCTTAGTTATAGAAACAGTGAATCTTGTGTTTGTGAGAAGCATGTTTGAAAATGGTGTTATTAAGTTACTAATGATAGGGGATACAAACAACATGGAAGTACCATCAAGTAAGGAGATTCAGACAACTTCTTAGTATATTGTTTTAGGCAATTGCACATTTTATTTCCTTATGTTTGATGGCTTTGCCCATTTGCAGGTGAAACAGCAGTTTCCACAAAGGTTTTAGATGGTTCCAAGTGTTTGACCCTGAGTGCTGAACTAAGTAGAGGGAGAGGTACAACAGCATGGCAGCATGCACAGCTTTTCCGTGAGCCAGTTGGCAGCACGACTTATCCATTCAACGTTGTTATCAAACTAAGGAAAATGTAAATAGCAAAACATTGCTCAAAAAAAAAAAAAAAAGGAGACACTGTACTATCTTATGTGAACTCATTTTCTGTTATTATCTTGTGGAAATTGATTTTGTGGCATTGTCTACAAGTGATACACAGAACTAATTTGTGTTTATCCAAACATAAATTGTATTGGTGAAGTTTATAGGGGACCATGCACGTGATCCCCCCTTGCATGCTGTGTTTGGCAAGTGTTTGCAATGTGTTGTAATAAGGAGGGTCCACAAATAAGAGATTAGTATGGTTTACCAATGGAAACTTCTCGAAGAGTTGATGGTCTTTACACTGGGAAATTGGAGTAGGTGGCACTTTGTGCACAGTTCCTCATCACTTTTCTACATTTTACAGAAATGAAGAGAATGATGTGCACAAGGTAAAAATATAAATTACAAGTTTTATGTGCATTATTATTTTGAGCATGTTGGAAAGTCATGTTTTTATTCTCCATATGTAAAATTACGATCTTAACAAACTGGTAAAACATATTTCTGCCATTCTTACTTCTCTGACATCACAATTATGTTTACGTTGGAAGATATTGCTTTAGTTTCCTAAGAATAAAATTGCTTCATCTCTATGTTACATCAGTAATGGTTGAGTCATGGCTCAATGTCTCCTCTTTGTGGTGAGTAGCAATCTGTCTTTTCCATATTGTTAATATTCCATCCTGGACATTCTATTGTTTGATTTTAAATCAATAAGCATTACCTAAGTTCTCTGTGCCATAAGTACTATGGGTTGAGTGGAAGATTCAGATTCATTTGATTTGATTTTCAGTTGGTACGAATAATTAGTTGAAGTTCTCCTGTCTCATAGTGTTTTTTACATAGAACAAACATTTATCAATAATAATATTTTGTACATGATATCACACAGAAACTGTTCCTTGTCTTACCACACAGAAATTTTGCCTTGGGCTGTATCTGGGAGTTTATTCCATTGTATGAATGAAAGCTCAGCATTTTGGAACCAACCATTGTTGCAACTTGCTTTAACAGTAACATTACATAAGACAAGCTACAACCTGGCCTTACCTCACATTTAAATCCAAGACATGACTTGTAATCAATAAAGGTCAGGAACTATCCCCTCAAAATACCAAAATGATTTGGATATAGCAAGTAAAGAGACACTAGTCTCTGCAAGATGTTAAGAAAATTTAAATATGATATTGGGCTCTCATTCCTTTGAACATTAAACAATTTTCAGTATAGAAAAGATAACACAAGCACTATCCTCTTTCAATGATTTGTGATTAAAAATAATTAATGCAGAAAAATCACTGAATAAATGCTGGGCACTAGTCCCTCTAAATGTTAAACAAATTTCAGTGCATTGTACATAACAGAGGTGGGAGGGGGGTGATGAAAAATAGATGGGAAATACAATGAAACGTGTAGAAAACGAAAACGGAGTGAAGCAGAGAGTAGTTACAATGAAGAAATGCTGAGACAGAAGAAATTAACATAAATTAAGGTCAGGTGGGTGGCAAGAACCAGGGACATCTTGTAGTGCTAGTTCCCACCTGCAGAGTTTTGAGAAACTGGTGTCTGGGGGAAGAATCCAGATGGCGCGTGTGGTGAAACAGGCGCAGAGGTCAGGAATGTCATATTGTAGAGCATGTTCTGTAACAGGATGTTGCTAGTTGTCACTATACACCCTCTGCCTATGCCCATTCATCCTAATTGATACTTTGGTGGTAGTCATGCCGATGTAGGAGGCCAAACAGTGTTTACATAATAGCTGGTATATGACATATGTGGTTTCACAGGTGGCTCTCCCTTTGACAGTATATGTTTTGCCAGTTACAGGGCTATTATGGATGGCGTTAGAAGGGTGCATAGGGCAGGCCTTGCAATGGGGATGGTCACAGGGGTAGGAGCCATAGGGTTGGGAGATGGGTGCAGAAGGAGCATGGGGTCTGACAAGAATACTGCAGAGATTGGGAGGGGGTGGTGGAAAGGTATTCTAGGCATGGTGGGCAAAATTTCAAACAGAATGGTTCTCATTTCAGGGCATGATTTTAGGAATTTATGGACCTGTAGAAATACACTCATGCTCATAAATTAAGGGTACTGCTGATACATGGTGAAACAACACTCTGGTGGGGAGTTTGTGGGTTTAAATCACCTCAGGATATGACCATGCGGTGCATTTGACCTGCGGTCATCGCACGATGGTGCTGGCAGCAGCCCACATACGCAGAGGTGTATTGGTGCATGTCAGAGTACGGTGCAGACATTTTCAGACATGTGTGGCACCACATTCTGCAATTATCCTTAATTTATGAGCATGAGTGTAGTTGATTAATATTCTAGACCAGGATAATACTGAGTCACGAGTGGAGTGCTCTAAAGTTGTTTTTTGAAGGGACCAGCATACCAGTCTTGGATGTGATTGCTCTGCCCAGGAAATCTGCTTTTGATCTAGGCTGGTGGGGTAATTATGTGCAATGAAGGCTGAGATGAGAATGGTGGTGTATTGCTGTATAAAGTCTGCTTCCGAATAAATATGTTTGCCTCAGATGCCAAGGCTGTATCAGAGGGAACATTTGACATGGAAAGGATGGCAACTGTCAAAATGTAAGTACTGTTGTTTATTGGTAGGTTTAATGTGGACGGAAGTGTGTAGCTGGCTTTTGGTTAGGACGAGATCAACATCAAGGAAAGTGGCATGGGATTCGGAATAGGATCATGTGAAATTTAATTGGGAGAAGGTATTCAGAGATTCCAGGCATTTTAGCAGGTCAGCCTCACCATGAGTCCATATGGTAGAGATGTCATCAATGAATCTAAGCCAAACCAGGCACTGAAGACCTATGGATCCCAGGAAAGCCCCCTCCAAGCGACCCATGAAAAGGTTGGCATAGGAAGGAGCCATCCTGGTTCCCATGGCTGTACTCCTGATTTGTTTGTATGTCTGCCCCTCAAAGGTGAAGTAGTTGTTGGTAAGGATAAAGTTGATTAAGGTGAGCGGGAAGGAAGTCATAGGTTTGGAATCAGGGGGCACTGATTGAGGAAATGTTCAGCAGCAGACAGACCATGTCCGTGGGGGATGTTGGTATAGAGCGAGGTGGCATCAGTGGTGACAACCGAGGTGTGTGGTGGGAGTGGGATGGGCATGGATTTCAGACAGTCTAGGAAATAGTTGGCATCTTTAATGTAGGTTGGAGTCTTTGTATTATAGGCAGCAGGTGTTCATCAACTAAGGCAGATATACATGTCCTTGGTTCTCGCCACCCCCATGGCCTTAATTTACGTTAATTTCTTCCATCTAAGCACTTCTTCACTGTAACAACTTTTTGCTTCACTCCATTTTAGTTTTCTACATCTGTCATTGTCTTTCCCATATATTTTTCACCACCAACCTCCCACCTCCGTTATGTACAATGCACTCGGCTTTTCACTCTTATTAACTTGTACAAGATGTTTTAGTAGTAATTGCTATCTTGCATATTACACTGTCTTCCACCTTTAAGTCCTCAGGTTTTCAAATCTCATCTGATGTAGTCCCCAACAGTCAGTCTTTCCTTCTCATCCCCACGGTAAGTCTCTCCTGACCCGCAGTTCTGGGTGACTTTCCCAAAATCTACCTCTTCTTCCTAGACCTCTCCAGTGCTTTTCCTTCACCCTTCGTCCTTCCTCTTCAACCCTTCTGAAGAAGGAGACATTGGCTTCGAAAGCTTGCCAATTACAACAGTCTTTTATGTTTGTGTTCCGACACGTCTTGGTGAGTAGATTTTTTATCTATCCAATTAAATAATTTTATCAATTCTTTGAATGAATAAAGGTTTTATATATTGACGTAGAACTTTGTGGTACTTTAGGAACTGAAACCCAGAAAAAAAAACACATTTTGGGAAGAGCTTTGGTGTGCAGCAACATATACACTGCATTTTTCATATTATGAAAGTATATATACAAATTCCAGCAAACACGCACATTAGTGGCTAAAGCATTGAAATTGGGATAGCGATTTGTTTTTGTTGGCGATCATAGCTCACATTACGTGATCTCTCCAGCTAATCACAGCTCCCATCATGTGATCTCTTCAGCCAGTGACAGCGGCACAGGATATGTGATGTAGTGAGCCATAGTAACATCACTGCTAAGTAACACGAACATACAAACAGAAAAATTTAATGGTTTAAATTAATATACTTGAGGTATAGCTACAAGAAAGCTAGGTTTCACATATAACATTGATCTTTTTTGTGTGTGTTATCCTTTAAGATATATCAAACAGAAATGTGCCAGTAAAATTTGTAAACAATGACGGGTGTTAAGTTTTGAATGAGAGTCAAACTGTCTATCTTTTAAGATATTCATTGCACATTCTCACACATAACAATTGACAATGCGTAAAAGGAAATTTACTTTGAAAGTAAAGCTTCTCAAATCACCATTTGCAATATTTTCCTGTGACTTGTTAGAATTTTAGGTTCGTTTGAGCAGTTGCAAGAGAGCACCAGAAAATAGCTGTTACTGCACATGCGCAGCTTTGATGCCATAGGAAGTCTGCTCTTGGTATTTGCTCTGCTCATATGCTTTTCACCACATTTATGTTTGGAATTTCTTGTATAGTGGTACATCACATGACCATGTGCAGCATTGTGGCATGTTGTTCTGGGGGACATAGGGATTTGTTGTACTTAGGGCCATATCCTATCCAGATAAGGGATGCAAAATAAGGAAGCAGTTCTTGGCATAACATTCATTTCAAAACTAGACTCTACAGCTCAAAGTACCCAAATATTTTGCTATGTGGTGATTTTAACATTTTTTTTTTTAATTCGTACTCTGCAATACTGTTATGCAGCATTTCCAATTACTTTTACAGCCACACAGCACCGCAATAAGCTAGTAAGAAAAAATACAATTTTTTTTCAAAAATAAAAAAATATGTATAAAAAAACAGTTGTCCTATTTCATGATAATACAAAATGAGCTGCCCTTGTTTAAACGTTTTCGAAGTCAGCTGTCAGTCCCACCTGATGAGGATCCCACGCCGCACAGCAGGAATCCGGGGTAGGGCGACAAGCGTGGCGTAAGCAGTCTCTTTAATAGACCTGTTGCACCTTCTAAGTGTTCTGCCAATCAATTGCAGTCTTTGGTTTGCTCTACCCATGACATTATCTATGTGATTGTTCCATTGTAGCTTATTCGTAATTGTAAACCCTAAGTATTTATTTGAAATTACAGCCTTTAGATTTGTGTGACTTATCGCCTAATCAAAATTTAATGGATTTATTTTAGTATTCATGTGAGTAACTTCACACTTTTCTGTATTCCGGGTCAATTGACACATTTCACACCATACAGATACCTTATCTAAATCATTTTGCAATTCATTTTGGCCATCTGATGACTTTACAGGATGGTAAATGACAGCATCATCTGCAAACAATCTAAGAGGGCTACTCAGATTGTCTCCTATGTCATTAATATAGATCAGGAGCAATAGAGGTCCTATAACATTTCCTTGGGGACACTAGATATTACTTCTGTTTTACTGGGTGACTTCCATCTATTACTATGAACTGTGACCTTTCTGACAGGAAATCACAAATCCAGTCGCACAACTGAGGCGATATTCCATAGGCATGCAGTTTGGTTAGAAGATCCTTGTGAGGAACAGTGTCGAAAGCCTTCTGGAAATCTAAAAATATGGAATCAATTTGACATCCCCTGTCGATAGCACTCATTACTTCATGAGTATAAAGAGCTAGTTGTGTTTTGGAAGAACGATATTATCTGATTCCCTTCTGACTAAGTGTCAATAAATAGTTTTCTTCGAGGTAATTCATAATGTTTGAATACAGTATATGTTCCAAAATCCTACTGTGAACTGATGTCAGTGATATGGACGTGTACTTCAGTAGATTACCCCTATTTCCCTGTTCGGGTATTTGTGTGACTTGAGCAATTTTCCAGTCTTAAGGTATGGATCTTTCTATGAGCGAGCTGTTGTATATAATTGCTAAATATGGAGCTATTGTATCAGCATACTCTGAAAAGAACCTGACTGGTATACAATCTGGACCAGAGGCCTTTATTAAGGGATTTAAGCTGGTTTGGTACACCGAGGATATCTACTTCTATGTTTCTCATCTTGTCAGTTATTCTTGACTGGAATTCAGGAAAATTTACTTCAATTTCTTTGGTGAAGGAGTTTCAGAAAACCAGGTTTAATAACTCTGCTTTAGTGGCCTTTGTTATTGCACAGCGAAGATATTAATTGCATCTTGCGACTGGTGTGCTTTTATGTAAGACCAGAATCTCTTTGGGGTTTTCTGCCAGATTCTGAGACAGAGTTTCATTGTGGAAATTATTAAAAGCATCTTGCATTGAAGCATGTGGTATATTTTAAACTTCTGCAAAACTTTGCCAATCTTGGGGATTTTGTATTCTTTTAAATTTGGCATGCTTTTTTCATTGCTTCTGCAACAGTGATCTGAACTGTTTGGTGTACCATGGGGAATCAGTACCATCACTTATTAATTTATGAAGTATATATCTCTCGATTGCCATCGATACTATCTCTTTGAAATTGTTCCACATATTTTCTACACTTACTTTATCAGATCAGAAGGAGTTGAGGCTGTCTCTTAAAAAGGCATTAAGAGCATTTTTATCACCTTTTTTAAATAGATGTACTTTGCGTTTCTTTTTGATGGTTGTGGGTGTTACAGTATTCAGCCTAGCAGCAACTGCCTTGTGGTCACTAATCTAATCCCTGTATCCATCATGATACTCATTATTTGTCCAGGATTATTTGTTGCTAAGAGGTCAAGTTTGCTTTCACAACCATTTATGCTTTGAGTGGGCTCGTAAACTAATTGTTCAAAATAATTTTCTGGAAAAGCATTCAGTACAATTTTGGATGATGTTTTGTGCCAGGCACCAGGTCTAAACATATAATATTTCCAGCATATTGAGGGTAGATTGAATTCACCACCAGCAGTATTTGTGTGAGTGGAGTACCTATTTGAAATGAGAGTCAAGTTTTCTCTGAACTGTTCAGCAACTATATCTTATGAGTCGAGGGGTCAACTATAACCTCTACCCATACTAATTCGCAGGAACTATCTACTTCAGTTTAACTACAAGGTAAACTACTTCTAAAAGCAGTAAATACTCCACCATCAACTGTATTTAATTTATCCTTTCTGAACACTGTTGGGTCGTTTGAAAAAAATTTCACCTGAACTTATTTCTAGCTTTAGCCAGCTTTCCGCACCTATAACTATTTGAGCTTCAGTGCCTTCTATTAGGGCTTGGAACTCTGGTTCTTTCCCAATGCAGATACAACAGTTTATGACTACAATACTGATTGTTGCTACAACTACTTTAATGTGTTTTACCTGCCTCCCTTTTAGATGGATGCCCTTTCTGTTGTATCGCCGCACGGGATTAGCTGAGCGGTCTAAGGTGCTGCAGTTATGGACTGTGTGGCTGGTCCCGGCGGAGGTTCGAGTCCTCCCTCGGGCATGGGTGTGTGTGTGTGTGTGTGTGTGTGTGTGTGTGTGTGTGTGTGTGTGTGTGTTTGTCCTTAGGATAATTTAGGTTGAGTAGTGTGTAAGCTTAGGGACTGATGACCTTAGCAGTTAAGTCCCATAGGATTTCACACACATTTGAACATTTTTTCTGTTGTTTCCTGAGACCTACTAACCTAGAAAACTGACCAGTCCCTTCCAGAGAACCCCTGCTGCCCATGTCGCCACTTCCTGTGTGTAGCAGCCTCCTGACCTATTAAGTGTAACCCAGAAACCCCACCGAACGAGGTGGTGCAGTGGTTAGCACACTGGTCTCACATTCGGGAGGACAGTGGTTCAATCCCACATCCAGCCATCCTGATTTAGGTTTTCTGTGATTTCCCTAAATCCCTCTAGGCAAATTCCAGGATAGTTCCTTTGAAAGGACATGGCCGACTTCCTTCCCTAATCCAATGAGACCAATGACCTCACTGTCTAGTCTCCTCCCCCAAAACAACCCAACCAACCTAACCTAGAAACCCACCACCCAATGGCACAAGTCAAGGAATATGCAGCCTACACGTTCACGGAACTGCCTGAGCCTCTGATTCAGACCCTCCACTCGGCTCTGCACCAAAAGACCACAGTCAGTTCTATCAATGATGCTGCAGATGGTGAGCTCCACCTTAATCTCGCAAGAAAGACTGGCAGTCTTTACCATTTCCACTAGCTGACCGAAACCAGAGAGAATCTCCTCTAATCCAAAGTGACACACATCATTGGTACCAACATGAGCCACCACCTGCAGTTGGCTGCACACTGTACTCTTCATGGCATCCAGAAGCACCCTTTCCACATCCGGAATGACTCCTCCTGGTATGCACACGGGGTGCACACTCTCTTCCTTCCCCTCCATGGCAGCCATGTTCCTAAGGGGCCCCATTATGCACCTAACGTTGGAAGCTCCCAACTAACCTACAGTGTGGAATAAAACAATTTGTTTCAAATAAATTGACTGCCTCTTTGGAAAGGATTAATAAAAGCCAAATTTCTTTAGCAAACTGACAAAAATAACTTCATTATTCTCCAAGGTGACTAATGCTTGATTGCCAATAATGTGGAAATGAAATAAAATCAGAAAACTGAAAGTAATAACATATTTCAGTCTTCCATAGTTAAGTGAATGTATCTTTACTCATTTGATAACTCTCAGCCACAGAAATCTGTTTTATTTTCATTTGCCATGAGAACTGTAAATGAATACATCAAAGCCATGAAACGTAAACATGGGTCTCGTGGACTCTAGCCGACCCCACTACAACTCAAACTGCTCTCCACATGTGTGAATCTGGCATCTTGGACACACTAGAAAAAATTTTCTGGTGTACATCTGGCTGTCTGCTGCTGCTGTTTATACAGCTTAACAGCTACACTTCAAGCAGTCAGAAGCAGGAGAAGGCGCTGCTCATACACGACTAAAGTTGTGTGCATGCGCAAGAGCCTGGTGGCAACTGCTCAAACAAACCTAATGTAAACAGTTGTGGCATCACATTCCTCAAAAGCAGTTTGTTGTTACTAAGTATTGCATAATCTTCATCCTGAAGCCTTTGACACATTTTGCTGTTGGCAGACATTTGCGTGTGCACTGTGTTTTGTTTTTGTAAATAGAGCATTTTCTTTGCAACATAAGTTTTATTTCGGCGTTTTTCGTTCATTTATGTTTTATCATTGTAGTATTATTCTGCAGTAGCCGGCTAAAGTAAAATTCTTTGTTGGAATATCAGTTCTTACCAGTCAAAATTACAAACATTTAACTGAAACCAGAAGAGTGAAAGATTCCCTGAATTGTAAAAAAAATCCAGGTTTTTCTTGGTTTTCTCCAGGATGAAAAAATTCCTGGGGTTTTTCCCAGATTTTCTGGTTGTCCTGGGGTGCATACACCATGAACAAATTTCAGTATAGAAAAAAATATGTGGGCACTGCCCCTTATTTGATCTGACGTGGTTTCCAAACCATTAACTGGCTTATAGACTATTACTCGTAATAAAAAGGCCAGAAGGCCAATGGAAATTTGCATCAGTTTCACTGTACCAACAGAGCGCTTGGCGGATTTTACTCAACCAAACCTTTATGCAGTGTGTAAGTGTTGCAAGTGTGCAATGCTGAAATTATCAAGCCTGTTCACAGCTGTCCAAAATGCTGAGCATTTGGGGGGGAGGTGTCTAGTATTGTAAGTCATTACTGCCTGCAGCAAAGTACCACACCAATACAACTTGTGTGTATTTAATGGCCAGCCGGTTTGAGTTCTAAAAAACAGGCAAGCTATATGAGATTACACACTTCCAAGATGAGAGGGAGCAAAAAGCCTGCTTAATGAACAATGTTTTGTAAAGAAAGGAAAATCAGTTTATCACTTCATACTTCTCGGCACAGGAGTAAGTGCTAAATGAGAACAGTGCCTGGCTTAACCAGAATGAGGTGTGTTGGAACAGCTGGAAGTCTGAGAATAATCACACCTGTCAAACAGCATTTGCTCTTCCAGAGATAGCTACAAGAACTGAACTGTCAGTTATTGTGCACTCTCATTTGATTATTATCAAATACAGGACTTTATCACAGAGGTAAGCTCTTGGAGTAATACAACAGTTCTCACCACAATTCCCTCTAGCACGGTTGTTGACAAGTCCCGTGAGCCACAACTAACTGCTGTGTGCATTATTGTGCATTGTGCTCTCAAGGGCCAGCAGATACTTAGGCTCCATTATTGTCTCCCCACCATGAACTCACTCTCGACCATGCTCTCGATGCAGACCTGTCTCGCTCCGCCAGTCTAGTGAACGCCATCCTCACCCATAGGTGACTGTCCACAGTTTCACCTCACTCCACATGAAAGGGCTCGTTTTCATGTGCATGTGCCTCCAACATGCCACTGCACCATGCGATCTTTGGCAACAACCACGTCAAATATCATTACATCCCCCACTTAAATGGAAATACGCCAGGGAAGGATTTCATTTCCAGGTTCCAAATCTGTGCTGCCCCAACTTCATCAAACTGTACTCCTCAGACTCTTCGTAACACTCCCCATCTTGATTTAGCTCAGGTGGGCCAGAATCGTCTTGTGCATTCATTTTTCTAAGAGCAAGAAGCTTACTGGGGTCAGAGCCTTAATTACTTGTATAGGCCCACGAAGTGAGGCAGCACCTACCCCGTAATTGCACGCATACCTATTCTGCCCCTAAATTTTCTTCAAAGAGACTACATCCACCAGTGCAGCTTTCACTGCATGCCACTCCTTCTTATAACTCCTGGCCCCACCTATTGCTGGACCAGTAATATATTCTTCTAAGCAGACTCTCACTTTGTCTCATATCGTTTGGGCGAACATGCTGCGGTGATAGATTGCTAAGCCACCAGAAAACCTGAGCTTAGATAGTGTGGTCTTTTTTTGCCTCACGATACACAATATTGGAAGCAAGGGTAAGCCAATTTAGGGACCTGACCTTCTGCTTCTGCGTCTGCAAATGGTATATTATCAGAGCCAGCTTCAAATTTCTATTTATGCATTTGGTGAATAACAGCTGTGGATAATACAGGGTAGTAATTATGTGGTGGATGCCATTGCCAAACCAAAATTTTTGAATCTCTCGTGACGTGAACACAGCAGCATTGTCCCTTGCCAGCACCTTGGGCACCCCAAACCTTGCAAAGACATTAACATTAGACAAATGCTTGATGATCAGCCTACTAGTTGCCCTTCAGATTGGGATGAGCCACACAAACCTGGTGAAAGCATCAACAACAACAAACACAAAAGTTCCTGTTCCTGGTGCATGGAAGGGGTCTTGAATAGTCAATAAAGAATTTATCAAGGGTAGCATTTCCCGCATTGAATGGCGTAATCCTTTCTTGGATCCAGTGTTGGGCTTGGCTGCCTTACATCTCTGGCACATATTGACCATCTGCCTAATCTCAGCACCCATTCCTTTCCACATGACATTTTCCTGAATCTTCGACTACATTTTCAGGTATCTCAGATGCCAACCACACAAGCACTGATGGAAATATTTTAAATACCACTGTTATCAACTCCCTTGGTAGGTAGATCTTTACCCTCCTGTCATACCTCATGTGGAAGCACAACACTCCCTTCTTTAGAGAGTAGCGTGAAACCAAGTGCCACCGCTCTCATTTCTCCTGAATGCCCTCAGTGTATCATTTTTGCATTGTTCTTCCTAGATTTTCTTAAATGAAGCAGAAACATCAGCCAACACAGCTGTGGTTACTTGGAAGCCCAGCATCGTTGCCTGTACAGCAGATGTTGATGACTCTTGACTATCTTCCACCTCAACCTTGCCTTCCTCCTCGAACATGGGACTGAGAGTGTCAGCAGCTTGGTTCTGTCTACTGCAAATGTGTGCTACCTTGAGTTGAAAGCCTGAAATCCTTACGGTCCAGTGTACTATCCTGCCGGTCTTGCGTGATGTTGCCAATACCCAACTCTAGGCCTGTCTTATCTGTTTCCAGCAGGAGCTTTTGATGTACAAAGTAGAATTTAAATCATTCTAGAGTGAACAGAACTACCAGAGCTTCCATCTTCAATACAGAATAATTATATTCAGGCCCCGTCAGTGCTCTTGAGGCACGTGCCAACTACTGCCTCCCCCCTTCATGTTCTTGTAACAAGATAACTGTGATTCCAGAGTTGAATGCACTGGTTTTCACTACAAATTAGTGATTGCAATCCAGTATACCTAGAAACAGCACATTGCTAAGTGCTTGTTTTAAGGAGTCAAAGGCTGATTGCTGAGATTCCCCTCAATTAAATTCCATGTCTATTTTCCTTAGCTGATTTAGTAGGTATGTGAGTATGGAACTTGGGTGAAGATGACGATGAACTTCCTAAAAAAATTATCATGCCTACAAATACAGCAATTATCTTCTTATTCCATGGTACTGTAAATTTATATATGGCCTGGATCCATAACTGGTCTACTCATTCTCACCCACAAGGTTCTGTAAAAACATTATTTCTACCATGCTAAGGTTACCTTGCTTGGCTTGATATTGAAGCCTGCCTTTCACAACCATTACAAGACCGACATAAGAAGCCTAAGGTGCTCGCTGAAGCTAAGACTGTAGATGTCCACATTGTCCAAATAATTGTATATGCACTTCAAGTCCCTCAAAATGGAAACCATGGAAACCAACAGCCGGGACAGGGCAGCCGCCCTGGTGGATAATCCAAAATAATTTTGGAGAACTCAAAAAATTATTGTCCTTGCAAAAGGTGGTGTAAGGTTCAGAGTTCTAAGTGAGTGGAATCTGACAGTATGCTTCATATAAGTCAAGCACCGTAAAGATATGAGCGCCAGCAAACCAAGCAAAACAGTTATGCAGATCTGGCAGTGGTATAGACTCAAGGACCAATTTCTGATTTAGTCGACAGAGATCAGCTACCGGCCTAAAGTACTATTATACTTCAGTACTAGAAACATGAGAGCAGCATAAGGAGATAAGGAAGGCCTGTTTACCCTGTCCTTAGGAAATCTATCTGTAATTTTCCTAAGCTCCCTTATCTTTGGCAATGACAGACGATACGAGGATTGCCTCACTGGTTCTGTATCAGTGAGCCTAATCTCATACTGAATCTTATTGGTTACCCCTAATCTGTATGTTAGAACTTCCAGGAATTGATTCAAACCTGCCAGCAGCTGAGAGGCCTGCAATTCACCCAAGTGACCAAATTCAAACCCTGATCTGACAGTCCCAACGTTACATACTCATAGTCTGGACCCATGACTGCTAACCCCAATCTTTTCCTTCAGACAGAACTTAAACTGTAGCTCCCCTTTTCTGTAATCCAACACACAACCAATGCCCATAAAAAAACTGCATCCTAACAAAAATCTTATGGTCAGACCCCTAGCTACAAAAAAATCCATAGACCAGGTAAATTTGTCAATCCTAAGCTTGCAGCACATGCATCCCACTAATCCAAGTTGCTTCACAGACACAGAATGGCAGCGCTCATGAACTGGCTGCAAATTAAGAAGTCTAGCCAGGAGCTTATGCTCACAATACCATGTGTGACTAAGCAGTGAAGTGCTACTTCCTGGGCCTATTAATGCACGAGCTGGCTCAGTCCCTAACACAGCATGTATGTAAGGTAGGTGCGTGAGGTTCACTGCACACATACTGTGGCAACCACATGGCAATGGAAGCTTCATATGCCACCGCAGCACCCTCCGACATCAGCTTTTCATAAGCTGCTCGTGGGGCTCCCCACAATCATGTGCCAGATACACTTCATTTCCACACTGAAAACACTCGTGCCACACAGTGATCTGTACACTGTCTTCACGAGCTAATCCCTCACAATTCCTCTTTTCATCCTCATACCAGATGTTTTCTATACTGACAATCATTTTGTCTAAATCAATGAAAGACTGTGGCTTATTTGCGAATGACACCTGTGATCTGTGCTGCGGTCTCATGCCTTCAACAAAATGCATAACAGCTTCCCTTTTGGGAATTCTGTAGACAACACAGTCATGGCTACCCTCACCCATGCAGTGTAATCTGTAAGATTTTCATTTGCTGTGTGCATCTGATAGAAATATCTTTCTATCAAGTCCTTGTGCGCGCTCATCCCCAAATATTCAAATACTATTGTTTTGCGAAGGGTCACCACAGAACAAGTATCTTGCATAATCTCTGTCACCAACCTATTGAAATGTTCTTGCATCAAAGGTAGTATTAGTTGACATATTACACTGTGTTGAATGTGCAACGAGTTGGCCTGATCTTCCACGTGCACAAGCAACCACAGCACTTCCACTGTCTGATTCACCTTATCAATTTACAGAATTGAATATTTTTAATAATGGGGAGAAGGGGGTTTGGAAGCTTATTTAGAGGTCAGCTTGCACATGTTTGCATGCTAAGACACCCTGCATCCTCTCCATCTTGATCTTCACTAGCTTCACTCCCTTCTGCCCAATGCAAAATGGAAAGACATTGTTGTGTAGCCACCAGTTCATCCAGCAAGGCCTGCATTTCAGGAGAAAACTACAAATCTTTGGCAAGCATCTGCATATTCCTAATCATATTGGCAATGTGATCCCCCAGAGCTTGCAACCATGACATCTGAATATGAGGGGGAGGTCCCTTCCAGCAACACAAGCCTGGCTTGGATGGTACACAAGGTGCATCATGCAGTTGCAACAGTACTCACTTTCCCCTTGGTGTCAGTATTGATGTTTATTGGCTTGCCTAATGGGCAGTGAAAATACCAGCACAACTTGCCCATGCCACCCTCTTCCACTTCATTGCGTATTTTTCATTCATATACTTATTGGTCCTTTCGTAAATATTTTATCCCCACAATACTTCTTGATGTCATGTTTACCCAGCTCAACAGTTCAAATACACAAAATCTTGTAACATACAAACTTGCAAAAGCGTATACAATCGCATAAAACTTCTGCCAAATGTACTTGTTATTATTAGCTCACTAATTGCTAGGTATCCAGGTATGCCCCCAGCAAAACAACACTATCTGCTACCATTGAAACGCTTACATGTGCCTTTTTTGAAGCATGATAGCTAGGATACAAGGATGCTGGTGCGGTAAGCGGTCAGCGGTCAGATGGTGTCGCCATAGACCTGCCTCACTCTCCTAGCAGCTCCCTCTAGCACCCACCATCCTCACCCATACGTGACTGGCCACAATCTCACCTCACACCACTTAAAAGGACCTGTTTTCAAGCACACGTGCCTCCAACTTGCCAATGTGTCATGTGATCTTCGGCAACAACTGTGCCAAATATTGATGCAGCATGCCAGATGTATACATGTTGTTGGATAGATAACAGGCAGGGACTGGGAAAGATGGCTGCAGTGGCCTTCCATCCCTACCTATTATTTCATGTATGGTGGTGGCATCATTATGTTCAACCTGTTGTCAAATAATTGTTTGTAGTTCTTATGGAATCTTATTTGTTTGATGTTATGATTCTGTGTATGAGTAATAATAATTGAAAACGTCTGATCAGTTCTGAATTATATAAGTACCTGTGAGTCTGCTCATCGAACTTGCTGCATTGTTTTGAGATTGTGGGTATTACAGATTTTGCGGTCTTATTGTTTGCACTATGTTGATGCAATTTGTGCTTTGCAATCTGTGATCACAACTCTCTCTCAGATGTAAGACCAGATATAAAATTCAGTTCTACAGGTAAATCTGGGAATTAGGTATCATCAGTCATATGGAAGACCAGAATGTTTCACATGTGAAAGTTCTAATGATGTTGGTGGAGCATATAATTTTTTGTTGAGTATCAGGTATCACGTGACTTTAACATTGAATACCTCCAGATGACATTCAACATTATCTGAAAGTGATTTTGTTTGCTATTCTTTATATATATAATAGAGGGAAACATTCCACGTGGGAAAAATATATCTAAAAACAAAGATGATGTAACTTACCAAACGAAAGTGTTGGCATGTTGATAGACACACAAACAAACATAAACACACACACAAAATTCAAGCTTTTGCGAACAACGGTTGCTTCATCAGGAAAGAGGGAAGGAGAGGGAAAGACGAAAGGATGTGGGTTTTAAGGGAGAGGGTAAGGAGTCATTCCAATCCCGGGAGCGGAAAGACTTACCTTAGGGGGGAAAAAAGGACAGGTATACACTCGCGCACACACACACACACACATCCATCCGCACCTATACAGACACAAGCAGACATTTATAAATGCAAAGAGTTTTTTTATATATATATATATATATATATATATATATATATATATATATATATATATATATATATATATATATATATATATATATATATATATATATATATATATCTGCTTGTGTCTGTATATGTGTGGATGGATATGTGTGTGTGTGCGAGTGTATACCCGTCCCTTTTTCCCCCTAAGGTAAGTCTTTCCGCTCCCGGGATTGGAATGACTCCTTACCCTCTCCCTTAAAACCCACATCCTTTCGTCTTTCCCTCTCCTTCCCTCTTTCCTGATGAGGCAACAGTTTGTTGCGAAAGCTTGAATTTTGTGTGTATGTTTGTGTTTGTTTGTGTGTCTGTCGACCTGCCAGCACTTTCATTTGGTAAGTCACATCATCTTTGTTTTTAGATATATTTTTCCTACGTGGAATGATTCCCTCTATTATAACTATATATATATAAAACTGAACTATAAAAATTATAACCTAGGATATTATAAAATTCTTTGTATTACTATTATGTCGACTGACTTCCAAGTGGCTTTCATCTGTTGATTATAATACTGTGGTTCCCATTTCCCTTATCTTGTGCACGCTGTTAGTCGCAAATGATTTGCATTCTTGCCTTCCATTTGTGAGGTGTAGGCCACCCTCACGTTTGTCTGTGCTAAGGTGTCTTATTGCACTTTAAAAATATTTTGCCTCAAATGTTCACTGATCAGGACCCATGATAAAAGAGAGAGTGGTCTTTGTAATGAGAGAGAGTGACCAGTGCTTAGGTGGCCTCAATGTTTCTCCCAGAATTCACTCAGAAGTGCTGCTGTCACCTATTGAATAGCACGAGACACTGATTTAAAATGTGGTACCATAACAGAACTTCTAGCTCAGTATTCGGCATGTGGGTAAAGTAAATGGCTGTTACTATGTGGCTACTATACATTTAATGTGGAATTAATTAAAAGTCCGGTTTGATGCAGTGAATACATTTGATGAACGCAAAGACTAGTGAACTATCACTATTTATTACAACATTCAGGAAAGAAAGAGAATCAACCAGGAAATAATGAATTTTGTTTTTATTATTTCAGAGACTCCAAAGAGATTTCAGATTTTGCTTCTAGAGTATTAACTTTTGAAGTTGGTAGCCTCTTAGCCTTAAATACTTTCTTTCCTTAACAGTATATTTTCAATGAGATCATTGTGGAGGTAGTAACTATGTCTTGTAACATGGAAATCCAGGAAACAACTTCTGTACTGATGTTCAGAAATGCTAAAGCATGAAAGCATGGTACAAGAATTTCAAGTAAAGGATTTTCGAAAACAAAACTTCAGTTGTCATGAATATTCACATTTTTGTGCATTTAGTAATTAAATTTAAATAGATTATTTTTATTAAAAAATCTGAGTAGTAGTTGTTAACTGACATTTTGGTTTGATAATAAAAATGCATTTCAAATAAATGAGAAAAAAAATTTACTAGCTAGAACCGAACCACTGATGTGTACAATTTGAAATCTGTAATGCTACTCATTTTTTTCCCTTAAAAAAATTATTTAAGAATTTTTAAAATTGCAAAAACACATCACAGTTATATAAAGCAAAATCAGTTTATAAATTATTATGCACATTATGGCTCATTTTTCCTCCAGTCTGAAGTATGGAAGGTTGTGGGGATACACTTTCTACATGTTTCTCGTCAGGGCCTTCACTTGTAAAAATGTTATCAAATTTTAATGAATATGCATTGGTGATAAACTGTAAAAAAGTTACTTGAAAAAAATGAAAATAAATAATGCTTGTTTGCTTTATGAATAGCAGCTGAAACTTTTATGATGAACTATATTGAATTTCCCTATCTTCTGGTCAATATTAGTTAGTCACTTGTTTGTTATATAATAGTAAGTTTAAGAAATTTGTGAACTACTCCTTATTTTCTGGCTCTTTTTTTTGTGGTGCTGTGTATTGATGTAAAACCAAAAATATTTGTTGCTTTTATTTTGTAGTGTCAGTATGTAGTGTGTTGTCTGTTCTTTAATACAGTTCACAGCATAGCATTTTGTTGTTGGATATGGAATATTATCTGGATTCAGACAATGTGCTGGTTTTGTATATTTGGGAGCTGTTGTTTTTATAATAGCATTGGAGGCAGTGTGGAGGGTAAAAATCATAGAGGGAGACCAAGAGATGAATACACTAAGCAGATTCAGAAGGATGTAGGTTGCAGTAAGTACTGGGAGATGAAGAAGCTTGCACAGGATAGAGTAGCATGGAGAGCTGCATCAAACCAGTCTCAGGACTGAAGACCGCAACAACAACAACAACAACAACAACAACTAACACCAGCCTGACACTTTGCGTAATTTCAGTTATTTCTTTACACAAAAATCTATATTTATCATTATTTACTAAATTGGAAGACGTGCACATGGGTCAGACTGCTAGGTGACTGTCATAAAGTTTTTGATCGATCAAAACTTCCCTGCTGTACCAGGTCACTATCATGTTTGAGTGGATTACAGTAACTGATATTTTTCCAGATTGCTTTCCAATTGTAGGCTGGGAATTTGAGCTTGATCCCATGTGTACCTTTATGTCCATCTGTTTAATGTAAATTCCCATTTGAATGTAAGGTAAGGTAAATTCCCTTTTAAATATTTCTCGGGTATTCAGCCAGATGTTGTCACCCAAAAGGCAGACTATTTCAACAAGATGATCTTTTGCCATCTCCAGATATTCCTTGTGATGTGTCTTCCGTCTTTATATCCTCCTTCGACTAGTGACCTGTAGCTGGCCATCGGTGAGTGCAGACCTGGTGTAGAGGTGGTGGATGCATGTCGCTGGGGCATGGTCTGTTGTCCTCAGTCTCACTGCCAACAGCACTGGCCACAGATCCGTGCCAGCACTGTGGCAACATTTTCTCACCCTCTTCAGTTGCTGTGATGGGAACCAGTTTCCATGCAGACTGCCCTTGTGCTTTGACCACGCTCAAGGCTGGATCCCAAACCTTGCTTAACCAGAAACTGTTGTCTTTATTTATTAGTTCATTGTGTAGCCAGATTTCTGCAGGATCTTTTGGAATAGGAGATATTGGACTGTTGTGACAACTTGGTTTTGTCATAATTCATGATTTGTCTGTGGAAGATGCACTGCTCTGCTACAGTAGACTTTGCCGGCTGTTTGTGGCATTAATGCTCTGTGCATCTCTCCTGTACTATCCAGATAGTCTGGCTTCTGTATATTTTCCAGCACTGGCAGGAGATGTGGCAGACTTACTGTTTTCAGAGTCCTAGACATCCTTGATTCTCCCCAACAAGGTTTTTGTCTCAGCTGGTGGGCGGAATACAAACTTGACACTATGTTTCCAGAGCATTCTTATGATTTTCACCAATGCGTTCCCAATGTCGGGATGATTGCCATGGCAACAGTTTTCTCTTCACCCTCAGCAGGCTGGCTTTGGCTTCCTCATTTTAATGGCACATTGTATCTGGCAGTTGCTATAACTATTCATTCAGATCACAGCCTGTGGATGCTGTAATTTGGCTGCTAAACTGGCTGGTCAGAGATTTCGCGTGCTCTGTGCCTTAGTGTGCCTAGGATGCCTTCTGTTGTGAAGAGACCTGCCTGTACAAATCTGCATGCACCAGTTTACAGTATATGCTGTGTCTAAGTGTGCCATCGAGTCTTTGCTGGATGAGCCCATCTCCAGAAATGGAAGTGGATTATTTTCTTCTATCTCCATTGAGAATTTGATGTTTTGGTGCAGTGAATTAAGGTGCTGGAAGAAGTCTTACAGATTTTGTCACCCATGCAGCCAGATTGCGAATGTATCATCTACAAATCACAAAAGAAAGAAAGAAAAACCATGAGGGCTTGTAGACTGCTGATTCCAGGACTACTTCTTCAAATGCCTCCATAGACATAGTTGTCCCGCTAGTGATAGTGGGTAGCACATAGTCACTCTGTCTGCTTGTTCATAATAATTTCCATCAGATAGAAAGTATGTTGATGTAAGCACAATTTCAAGCAGTTTTGTCAGTGTTGACACAGGCTTTCCTGTTATGAGGTCTAGGATGTCTCTTAGAGATTCCCTTTAAAAAACGATACCACATTCAATCTCACCATGAGGTCTTCTTTGCCCAGTCAGAAGTTCTGGAGCTGCTGGATGGATTGTACAAAATTCTGTGTGTGGTGCTGCCATTTGCCCACAAAGGGGCTGAGCATCACTGTCAGATGTTTTTATAATTCATATGTTGCTGCATAATTTTAGGTAGTTTATAAAGTCTAGGCTACGCAGCTGCTCATAAATGAAGTCTCTTCACCGACTTACCATGGAATGCGTGTTAAAGATCCTGTAAGTGTCATCCTTTATTAAGTTGTACATTTTTTGCTTGTATACGTGACATTTAAAAGAGAAACAGGTCAACCAAGAGCACAGGCAGACAGTATTACCATCAAATTGAATGGAAACTTTACGAACAAAAAGTCAGAAGTTGAAAATATTTTTAATAATCATTTTCTAAATGTTGTGGATATAGTAGGATCCAGGTGTTCATTAGAAGATGCTAGGCTGTTAGTGGAAGAGGCCATACCTATGCAATTTGATACAATTGAAATCTCACCCACTTCTCCCTCTGAAATTAGGAAAATAAGAAACTTGCTGAAAAGCAAAAAGTTACGTGGGATTGATGGCATTTCCAGCAAAATACTAAAAGCTCGTTCTCAACAGATAAGTAAGATTGTCAGCCACCTGTGTAATAGCTCTCTGGAACAGGGCATTTTCCCTGATAGACTGAAATATGCTATTGTTATACCTTTGCATAAATAAGGGGATAGATCTGATGTCAACAATTACTGTCCAATCTCCCTTCTAACAGCTTTATCCAAAATTTTTGAGAAAGTAATGTATTCAAGAGTAGCTTCACATATCTGTAAAAATGAACTACTAACAAAATGTCAGTTTGGTTTCCATAAAGGTTTTTCAACAGAAAATGCCGTATATGTTTTCACCAATCAAATTTTGAATGATCTGAATAACCGAACACCACCCATTGGGATTTTTTTGTGATCTCTCAAAGGCTTTTGATTGCGTAAATCATGAAATTCTGCTAGACAAGCTCAAGTATTGTGGCATGAGTGGGACAGTGCACAAATGGTTTAATTCGTACCTAACTGGAAGAGTGCAGAAAGTTGAAATAAGCAGCTCTCATAATATGCAAAGGTCAGCACATAACTCAAACTGGGGAACTATCAAGAATGGGGTTCCACAAGGTTCGGTCTTGGGTCCTTTGTTGTTCTTAATATATATTAATGACTTGCCATTCTATATTCATGAAGAGGCAAAGTTAGTTCCCTTTGGTGATGATACAAGTATAGTAATCACACCTGACAAACAAGAATTAACTCATGAAATTGTCAATACTGTCTTTCAGAAAATTACTAAGTGGTTCCTTGTAAACGGACTCTCACTGAATTTCGATAAGACACAGTACATACAGTTCCGTACAGTAAATGGTATGACGCCATTAATAAATATAGACCTTAATCAAAAGCATATAGCTAAGGTAGAATATTCAAAATTTTTAGGTGTGTTCATTGATGAGAGATTAAATTGGAAGAAACACATTGATGATCTGCTGAAACGTCTGAGTTCAGCTACTTATGCAATAAGGGTCATTGCAAATTTTGGTGATAAACATCTTAGTAAATTAGCTTACTACGCCTATTTTCACTCATTGCTTGCATGTGGCACCATATTTTGGGGTAATTCATCACTGAGGAATAAAGTATTTATTGCACAAAAGCGTGTAATCAGAATAATAGCTGGAGTCCACCCAAGATCATCCTGCAGACATTTATTTAAGGATCTAGCGATATTCTCAGTAGCTTCTCAGTATATATACTCTCTTATGAAATTTGTTATTAACAATCAAAACCAATTCAAAAGTAATAGCAGTGTGCACAATTACAATACTAGGAGAAAGGATGATCTTCACTATTCAACATTAAATCTAACTTTGGCACAGAAATGGGTGAATTACACTGCCACTAAAGTCTTTGGTCACTTACCAAATAGTATCAAAAGTCTGACATATAACCAACAAGTATTTAAGAAGAAATTAAAAGAATTTCTGAATGACAACTCCTTCTACTCCATAGAGGAAGTTTTAGATATAAATTAAGGAAAAAAAGGAAAAAAAAACAAAAAAATTATAAAAATTAAAAAGTTGTTATATTAACTTAATTATGTTGTTATATATCTAAAAACACAGATGATGTGACTTACCGAATGAAAGTGCTGGCAGGTCGATAGACACACAAACAAACACAAACATACACACAAAATTCAAGCTTTCGCAACAAACTGTTGCCTCATCAGGAAAGAGGGAAGGAGAGGGAAAGACGAAAGGATGTGGGTTTTAAGGGAGAGGGTAAGGAGTCATTCCAATCCCAGGAGCGGAAAGACTTACCTTAGGGGGAAAAAAGGAAAAAAGGACAGGTACACACTCGCACACACACACACACATCCATCCGCACATACACAAACACAAGCAGACATTTGTAAAGGCAAAGAGTTTGGGCAGAGATGTCAGTCGGGCAGAAGTAAAGAGGCAAAGATGTTGTTGAAAGACAGGTGAGGTATGAGCGGCGGCAAATTGAAATTAGCGGAGATTGAGGCCTGGCAGATAACGAGAAGAGAGGATATACTGAAGGGCAAGTTCCCATCTCCGGAGTTCTGACAGGTTGGTGTTAGTGGGAAGTATCCAGATAACCCGGACGGTGTAACACTGTGCCAAGATGTGCTGGCCGTGCACCAAGGCATGTTTAGCCACAGGGTGATCCTCATTACCAACAAACACTGTCTGCCTGTGTCCATTCATGCGAATGGACAGTTTGTTGCTGGTCATTCCCACATAGAAAGCTTCACAGTGTAGGCAGGTCAGTTGGTAAATCACGTGGGTGCTTTCACACGTGGCTCTGCCTTTGATCGTGTACACCTTCCGGGTTACAGGACTGGAGTAGGTGGTGGTGGGAGGGTGCATGGGACAGGTTTTACATCAGGGGCGGTTACAAGGGTAGGAGCCAGAGGGTAGGGAAGGTGGTTTGGGGATTTCATAGGGATGAACTAAGAGGTTACGCAGGTTAGGTGGACGGCGGAAAGACATTCTTGGTGGAGTGGGGAGGATTTCATGAAGGATGGATCTCATTTCAGGGCAGGATTTGAGGAAGTCATATCCCTGCTGGAGAGCCACAATCAGAGTCTGATCCAGTCCCGGAAAGTATCCTGTCACAAGTGGGCCACTTTTGTGGTTCTTCTGTGTGAGGTTCTGGGTTTGAGGAGATGAGGAAGTGGCTCTGGTTATTTGCTTCTGTACCAGGTCGTGAGGGTAGTTGCGGGATGCGAAAGCTGTTTTCAGGTTGTTGGTGTAATGGTTCAGGGATTCCGGACTGGAGCAGATTCGTTTGCCATGAAGACCTAGGCTGTAGGGAAGGGACCGTTTGATGTGGAACGGGTGGCAGCTGTCGTAATGGAGGTACTGTTGCTTGTTGGTGGGTTTGATGTGGACGGACGTGTGAAGCTGGCCATTGGACAGGTGGAGGTCAACGTCAAGGAAAGTGTCATGGGATTTTGAGTAGGACCAGGTGAATCTGATGGAACCAAAGGAGTTGAGGTTGGAGAGGAAATTCTGGAGTTGTTCTTCACTGTGAGTCCAGATCATGAAGATGTCATCAATAAATCTGTACCAAACTTTGGGTTGGCAGGCCTGGGTAACCAAGAAGGCTTCCTCTAAGTGACCCATGAATAGGTTGGCGTACGAGGGGGCCATCCTGGTGCCCATGGCTGTTCCCTTTAATTGTTGGTATGTCTGGCCTTCGAAAGTGAAGAAGTTAGGTTCAGGATGAAGCTGGCTAAGGTAATGAGGAAAGAGGTTTTTGGTAGGGTGGCAGGTGATCGGCGTGAAAGGAAGTGCTCCATCGCAGCGAGGCCCTGGACGTGCGGAATATTTGTGTATAAGGAAGTGGCATCTATGGTTACAAGGATGGTTTCCGGGGGTAACAGACTGGGTAGGGATTCCAGGCGTTCGAGAAAGTGGTTGGTGTCTTTGATGAAGGATGGGAGACTGCATGTGATGGGTTGAAGGTGTTGATCTACGTAGGCAGAGATACGTTCTGTGGGGGCTTGGTAGCCAGCTACAATGGGATGGCCGGGATGATTGGGTTTGTGATTTTTAGGAAGAAGGTAGAAGGTAGGGGTGCGGGGTGTAGGTGGGGTTAGGAGGTTGATGGAGTCAGGTGAAAGGTTTTGTAGGGGGCCTAAGGTTCTGAGGATTCCTTGAAGCTCCGCCTGGACATCAGGAATGGGATTACCCTGGCAAACTTTGTATGTAGTGTTATTTGAAAGCTGACACAGCCCCTCAGCCACATACTCCCGACGATCAAATACCACGGTTGTGGAACCCCTGTCCGCCGGAAGAATGACGATGGATCGGTCAGCCTTCAGATCACGGATAGCCTGGGCTTCAGCAGTGGTGATGTTAGGAGTAGGATTAAGGTTTTTTAAGAAGGATTGAGAGGCAAGGCTGGAAGTCAGAAATTCATGGAAAGTTTGGAAAGGGCGATTTTGAGGAAGGGGAGGTGGGTCCCGCTGTGACGGAGGACGGAACTGTTCCAGGCAGGGTTCAATTTGGATAGTGTCTTGGGGAGTTGGACCATTAGGAGTAGGATTAGGATCATTTTTCTTCATGGCAAAGTGAGCACTTCCTTTCACACCGTTCACCTGCCACCCTACCAAAAACCTCTTTCCTCATTACCTTAGCCAGCTTCATCCTGACCCTAACTTCTTCACTTTCGAAGGCCAGACATACCAACAATTAAAGGGAACAGCCATGGGCACCAGGATGGCCCCCTCGTACGCCAACCTATTCATGGGTCACTTAGAGGAAGCCTTCTTGGTTACCCAGGCCTGCCAACCCAAAGTTAGGTACAGATTTATTGATGACATCTTCATGATCTGGACTCACAGTGAAGAAGAACTCCAGAATTTCCTCTCCAACCTCAACTCCTTTGGTTCCATCAGATTCACCTGGTCCCACCCAAAATCCCATGCCACTTTCCTTGACGTTGATCTCCACCTGTCCAATGGCCAGCTTCACACGTCCGTCCACATCAAACCCACCAACAAGCAACAGTACCTCCATTATGACAGCTGCCACCTGTTCCACATCAAACAGTCCCTTCCTCACAGCCTAGGTCTTCGTGGCAAATGAATCTGCTCCAGTCCGGAATTCCTGAACCATTACACCAACAACCTGAAAACAGCTTTCGCATCCCGCAACTACCCTCACGACCTGGTACAGAAGCAAATAACCAGAGCCACTTCCTCATCTCCTCAAACCCAGAACCTCACACAGAAGAACCCAAAAAGTGCCCCACTTGTGACAGGATACTTTCCGGGACTGGATCAGACTCTGAATGTGGCTCTCCAGCAGGGATACGACTTCCTCAAATCCTGCCCTGAAATGAGATCCATCCTTCATGAAATCCTCCCCACTCCACCAAGAGTGTCTTTCCGCCGTCCACCTAACCTGCGTAACCTCTTAGTTCATCCCTATGAAATCCCCAAACCACCTTCCCTACCCTCTGGCTCCTACCCTTGTAACCGCCCCCGATGTAAAACCTGTCCCATGCACCCTCCCACCACCACCTACTCCAGTCCTGTAACCCGGAAGGTGTACACGATCAAAGGCAGAGCCACGTGTGAAAGCACCCACGTGATTTACCAACTGACCTGCCTACACTGTGAAGCTTTCTATGTGGGAATGACCAGCAACAAACTGTCCATTCGCATGAATGGACACAGGCAGACAGTGTTTGTTGGTAATGAGGATCACCCTGTGGCTAAACATGCCTTGGTGCACGGCCAGCACATCTTGGCACAGTGTTACACCGTCCGGGTTATCTGGATACTTCCCACTAACACCAACCTGTCAGTACTCCGGAGATGGGAACTTGCCCTTCAGTATATCCTCTCTTCTCGTTATCCGCCAGGCCTCAATCTCCGCTAATTTCAATTTGCCGCCGCTCATACCTCACCTGTCTTTCAACAACGTCTTTGCCTCTTTACTTCTGCCCGACTGACATCTCTGCCCAAACTCTTTGCCTTTACAAATGTCTGCTTGTGTTTGTGTATGTGCGGATGGATATGTGTGTGTGTGCGAGTGTGTACCTGTCCTTTTTTCCTTTTTTCCCCCTAAGGTAAGTCTTTCCGCTCCTGGGATTGGAATGACTCCTTACCCTCTCCCTTAAAACCCACATCCTTTCGTCTTTCCCTCTCCTTCCCTCTTTCCTGATGAGGCAACAGTTTGTTGCGAAAGCTTGAATTTTGTGTGTGTGTTTGTGTGTCTATCGACCTGCCAGCACTTTCGTTCGGTAAGTCACATCATTTGTGTTTTTAGATATATTTTTCCCACGTGGAATGTTTCCCTCTAGTATATTTAATTATGTTGTTAAATTAACTTAATTATGTCATGTATTGGAAAATTTGACTTGTTCCTCATCATTACGAAATATCGTATTCATGATCCATGGAAGTAGTATTATCTAATCTAATCTAATCTAATCTAATCATGGTATCAGGACCATAGAATTTCCTTTGTCTGCAGGGAGGATGAGTATCTCAGAATCTTCTTGGAGGTACTTAAGTGCTTTCCCTTCGCCTTCATCATGTTATTTGCTAGAATGTGTGTCTGTTATAACTGAATTCGATTAAAAATTCTTGAGATGGTGGAATATGGCTGGTAAATATTACACATTTATAAGTGGATTCACATTGACGGGAGTAAGTTCATTACACAGGTGAGATGTTAGGCTGTTAGATGATCTCTTCCACAGCTTGTAAATTGCACATAAGTATAAAGCTTTGGACTTGATACTAATTTCCACAAACTTTACTCCACCATTTTTTGCAGAGAGAGTTAGAGTGTCAAATTTAACTTTGAAAATGTCTGCGTGGGTTAAAAAGTGACCTAAGGCTGACAAGGAATAAGTATCACTTGCATCACATAGCTTAGTTTTGAAATAATATACATGTTTTCCAGGGACGCGCTTTGAAGGTCATAGAGTTTCCTCATGCTATGCCCATGCACATTCACTCATATGCTTTTGAGGATTTTTTTACAGTTGGCAGAGATGGTGTGTTTTATATTGTGTCTGTAGTCAGTACCTAATAATTTTATATGGGAGACCACATTTAGTTGTCTCAGGCTTTGCACAGGTACTCCTTGTCAAACATTCTTAATATTTAATTTTGATTTATTTAACTTTGCTCCTGATACCAGTTTTTATAGGGCAATGATCTGTAGAGCCTTCTCTACATTGTTGTCAGTTGCAGCCACGAGACTCATCTCATCAGCGTATGCCTTACACGTGATATTTTGACTTTTATGTTTAGCCTTCTTAGCTCTTGTTCCAAAGTGGTTAGCAAAGGTTCGAATGCATTGGCAAACACTGCCATCGTCTTGGAACAGTCTTGTCTTACTGAACTATCACTAAACTTTTGTGGTGTACTCAAAACAATCGTGGTAATACGTAGCTGAGCCCAGTTAGTTGCCCCTAAACAACAAGACAATTTTACTTCTAAATTGTTTCTGCTCCAAGTGTTGCTACCATCGAAATATGTTGTCAGCTCATTGTTCCTTGTCGTAACTCTGCACTCACACGCTGCTTTGTTTACATCATAAAACTCCACCCTGCCAGTTCCTCATCAGTTGCTATAGAAAATGGTGTCACTGATGATGTCAGGCAGTCCTGATCCCAAGTTGGTCAAAAGTCTCTACATGTAATAGCACCTGCTTCTGTCCATGTTTCATATAATAAAATTTGCTCTGTTCCAGAAACTTATCTGTGCACTGTCCTATTTGCAGTTTATTTATAATTTCAGTTCATTTACACCACACAAAATTATAGTCCACTGTGCAGTAGTCACTCACTGCTGTATATAAATCATTCACCATCACTTAAACTATTTGCGAGTTCCACTACAAAGCCACATTTTGCAAAGTTCATAAGTCCTTACTGTGCCAGGGTGGAACATTCTGCACCTTGGGTACCATGTTTCAAAATTGACGTGGATTTTGTAGTCTCGTCCCTGGTAGCACCAGTCTTGATCACCTCAAAGCTGAAAGTTTAGGTGATTGTAGGATAGTGTTTGCTCAAAGGTATACACAACACCACATTTTAGTTGACATTAACACATGCATTATTTTTCTTTCATTGTTCAGTTATTAAATACAATTACCAGTTTATCTGCTACATAAAAATTATTAGCACAATGCCTAAGTCACTGTCCAGTAGTGAAGCTGAATGTTCTAGCGTGGTACAAAAATGACATTCACATTAATATAAAAATGAAAAAGTTCACACTTAGCATAGTCTTTCAGTAATTTGTCAGATAGAATTACACTGCTGTAGTTCATTTAAGTTGGTCCATAATTAGATTCACTATGCCTAACAATCACTAATTCATTGACAATCACATTCCATAATACTTGATCACAACACAGTCACAATGTTCACTAAATAAAGGTGCTGTAATCACTCTGAAGTCTTTAGGCTTTAATATTAATGAGTTTTTGTGATTGTTGGTGCACATATTTTCACAAACAAAATTTTTAAAATCGTGGTTTGAGTCAACGCTGAGAGTGCACCCGACATAGATGTTACTTGTGTAGTTTTAAATTGCGGACTGACTATTTTGTGACTTATAATAAAGACTGGTATAGGAACAAACTGATATTTTGAAAACTACATTATGCTTTAAAATTCGGCTAGGTAGGATTTTGCTGTTTTTGATGAACTACAAGAACTAATGCGATTTTGATTCATAAAAAAAAATGTTGCAAATCACAAATTTAGGGAAAATATATGGTCACCATCATCCTTATGCATTGTGCCTCCCCTTGTTTATATGAATGAACACCATATTGCAAATTAGATTTAATTACATGAAATTAATAATTATTGAGTTACTCAATCAATGCTACATTCATTTTGCACAGAAAAATGAAGGTAACAAATGTAGGTAGTCAAAGTTCAGAACGTGACAGTGGTTCTTACAAAATCCATGATGAAAACTATCATTCGCCTAAAGCTTAGATTTTAATTGCTGTGGAAGATAATTAATTTTAGGTGATTCAGAATACTTTACAGGAATGTTGGAATGCTTAGCTGTCTGTTGATGTGGGTTATTATATTGAATTATGCTAGTTAGCTCACAAAGTCTTTCTCGTATATAAATGTAGCACTAATGTCAGTTGATTATATTTTTCAATTATGACTGCCCTAATGCAAGTTAATTACACAAATGGAATCAGAACAACCAAAATAATAATCCAAATCATATATTCCACTGAAAGTTGTGGATTTAGAAAAAGGTCTTTTTGGTCAAGAAAGTGTACAGCACCAGTTGTGGGACACATTCTCATAATTTTGTTTAAATGGCATTGATTATTATACAGCCTTACAAAGTTTCTGATAGGCACCAAAGCAGTTCAGAGGCGGTGTGCTAAATTTGTTATGGTAAGTTTGAATAGCAAGCAAGTATTACAGATATGTTTCGGGAAGGGAGGGGAGGGACTTTCTTTTCAAGGAATGAGAAAATTTAGAGAACCAGCATTTTGAAGCTGATTGCAGAACAGTTCTACTACCACTAACATACATTTCATATAAGCACTGCAGAGATAAGATACAAGAAATTCGGGCTTATAAGTAGGCATGCAGTCAGTCATTTTTTTCCTTGATTTATTTGTGACTGGAATAGAAAAGGAAATGACTAGTAGTGGCACATGGTACCTTCTGCCACGCACCATGTCGTGGCTTGCAGAAGATGCCGATGCAGGTGCAGGTGCAGGTGCAGATGCAGATGCAGATGGAGATAGTCTCCATTTGCCTGATTTGGCCCATTTATGTTGTTATTGGACACAGCCATCTTGGAGATATGCCAAAATAACAACAACATAAATGTGCCAAGTTAGGTGAATGGAGACTATAAAAAAATGTGTAAGGCCGTGTAATAACCAACACAGCATAAACAAGATTATGACCATATGTCCCACTAATTGATGAAGTACACCAAACAAAAAGGTTTTTTGTATTGAAGGTGGCTAACTTAGCCAAAACTAGCTATCAATAGAAAATTATGTATGTGATCTTGACTATTAAAGAGTTTTTTCCTGTATCCACAACTTTCTACAAACACAGATTGCTTATTTACAATTTGACTATGTCAAAAACAACATAAATGTGCCAAGTCAGGCTACTCGAGGCTATAAAATATCTTTATAAGGCTGTATGATAAGCAATGCACCTTAAACAAGGTGATTTTATTTAACACATGACTGGTCTCGGGCTTGTGCTCATCTTCAAGTGGTTTTACATTCCATGTACATAATCCCATAAAAAAAGAATCTTATGGTGGCTAAATAGACTCAAATGAAACATTTGGAAGTGGCTATGATATATCCATATTGTTTTCGCATTACATTTATCACATTTGCTTTACAAAAATATTTCATTTTTTACATGTTAACTGTATATTAGTCACCACACTAATTATTGGTTCTTCCATACCATTTCCTTAATTAAGTAGTGCACTTTGGATGTTAGTAACTTCAGAAACACATGCATTCACAACATCCAATGTGTTTACATTGAAAACAGAAGTTACAGTCAAAGAGCTTAGGTCAAAGAAGTGAAAATATGTTATACATACAGATATTACAAATAATGAAAGCGAAACTGTTACTTGATTATGGAACCACACTGTCATTTATAATTTACAAAAGGTTGCTTGCAAATTATATAAGGTTAGATAGACATTGTCTTTTTTTCCTTCAAAAAATTTGCTAGTTGTGATAGGGCCATGAGGTACAGTTTTTGATTTTAAAAATATTTCATTAAAGATGTGGAGAAAGAAATTGTTTGCAAGGTCTTCTTCATTGAGAATTAAGTGTGGTGGGAGCTATGGATGTAAATGTTTAGCTCTTGAGGAAGATTCATTCTATTTCCTTTCCTGTGAGTGAGTAGTATCTACAGATTATCATTAATGGCTTTGACTGAGTGGTCATGTTCCTTCTGATGTGTTGCAGCAATGTTTTTATAAGAATTGTTTAACCAGAAGGCATCCATGTGTTCCTGGTATCTTATAGTCAAACTCTACATCTACATCTACATCCATTCTCTGCAAGCCACCTGACGGTGTGTGGCGGAGGGTACCTTGAGTATCTCTATCGGTTCTCCCTTCTATTCCAGTCTCGTATTGTTTGTGGAAAGAAGGATTGTCGGTATGCCTCTGTGTGGGCTCTAATCTCTCTGCTTTTATCCTCATGGTCTCTTCGTGAGATATACGTAGGAGGGAGCAATATACTGCTTGACTCCTCGGTGAAAGTATGTTCTTGAAATTTCAACAAAAGCCCGTACCAAGCTACTGAGCGTCTCTCCTGCAGAGTCTTCCACTGGAGTTAATCTATCATCTCCGTAACACTTTTGCGATTGATAAATGACCCTGTAATGAAGCACGCTGCTCTCCGTTGGATCGTCTCTATCTCTTCTATCAACCCTGTCGGGTAAGGATCCCACACTGCTGAGCAGTATTCAAGCAGTGGGCGAACAAGCGTACTGTAACCTACTTCCTTTGTTTTTGGATATTTCCTTAGGATTCTTCCAATGAATCTCAGTCTGGCATCTGCTTTACCGACGATCAACTTTATATGATCATTCCATTTTAAATCACTCCTTATGTGTACTCCCGGATAATTTATGGAATTACCTGCTTCCAGTTGCTGACCTGCTATATTGTGGATAAATGATAAGGGATCTTTCTTTCTGTGTATTCACAGCACATTACACTTGTCTACATTGAGATTCAGTTGCCATTCCCTGCACCATGCGTCAATTCTCTGCAGATCCTCATGCATTTCAGTACAATTTTCCATTGTTACAACCTCTCAATATACTACAGCATCATCCGCAAAAAGCCTCAGTAAACTTCCTATGTCATCCACAAAGTTATTTGTGTATATTGTGAACAGCAACGGTCCTATGACACTCCCCTGCGGCACACCTGAAATCACTCTTGCTTCGGAAGACTTCTCTCCATTGAGAATGACATGCTGTGTTCTGTTATCTAGGAACTCTTCAATCCAATCACACAATTGGTCTGACAGGCCATATGCTCTTACTTTGTTCATTAAACGACTGTGCGGAACTGTATCGAACGCCTTGCGAAAGTCAAGAAACCCGGCAACTACCTGGGAACCCGTGTCTATGGCCCTCTGAGTCTCGTGGACGAATAGCGCGAGCTGGGTTTCACACGATGGTCTTTTTCGAAACCCATGCTGATTCCTACAGAGTAGATTTCTTGTCTCCAGAAAAGTCATTATACTCGAACATAATACGTGTTCCAAAATTCTACAACTGATAGACATTAGAGATATAGGTCTATAGTTCTGCACATCTGTTCGACGTCCCTTCTTGAAAACGGGGATGACCTGTGCCCTTTTCCAATCCTTTGGAATGCTATGCTCTTCTAGAGACCTACAGTACACCACTGGTCTATATAGAATTGTGGGCAGTTGTCACATGGAAGTTTATATACCTGATTTGCTGTGACAATGGCTATTTGACATGTCGTTGTTGTTTTATGATCTGAATATGGCTAATTAACTTAAGCTAAATTAGTTATCAATATGAAACTGCCCTTGTGATCTTGACTAATAAAGAATTTTTCCTGAATCCACAACTTTCAGTAAGCACAGATCGCTTATTTCCAATTGAAGACTGTTTTTGCAAAACTGACTTTATGCAAAAATAAAATTCTACAGGATTCAGTTTTTTTAAATTAACAAACAAGTTCAATGAGAAAAACCATGTATAATTACTAAATTTTTTACAGTTTTGAAAATGTTTAGGATAGTTGTTGCACATACATAAAATTTTTGTTATGTTATCAACTGCTGGGAGTAGGAAAACAGTTTTCTTTTTTAAAGCTTGCTTTATGCTCAAACTAGAACAGTGATATCTGAATATTGGATGCCTGTTTTTTTTAAAAGTTGTGAGTAATAATTCTTTTTATCTTCTACACACCTTCAAGGAACTCTTCATTCTCATAAATTCTCCTTGAGCTGTCATGATTTTCATACTGCTCATCACTTGCAGAGAGTATGTCATCATACAAACATACAGCATACTTAGGAATGGCAAGCAAATGCATTATCTACTTTACATCTTTCTTCTTTTTCGCACTCACGTGATTTTTCTTGGGAATATTGACAGCATGTTTCACGGCTTTAAAAGAAGGATGTTCTTTCTGAAAACATCTTCAGTATACTTCTGATATAGAGAAATACATAATTTTAACAGCACACTTAATCTTACAATTGGTTTGGCTGTAAGTATTGGTACATTCTCATTTTGAAAGGCAACATAGACTTCCAGATTGCCTTAGGAACCTGTTTGAAGTCGCAAGAAAATCGGTCATCTCCCCATGCCAGCACATTTTCAAACGCCACAAGAATATTCCCATATTGACAAGGTGATATAATCTCTTCTTTCTTCTAATGTTTTCTCTCTACTGTACTGAATACATGATCTGGTAGTGTGAAATCATGTCTGTGAATGTGAAAATGTGAATAAGGTCAGAGTACACTATAATGCCCCCCCCCCCCCCCCCCCCCCCCCCTATGAACCATGGACCTTGCCGTCGGTGGGGAGGCTTGCGTGCCTCAGCAATACAGATGGCCGTACCGTAGGTGCAACCACAACGGAGGGGTATCTGTTGAGAGGCCAGACAAATGTGTGGTTCCTGAAGAGGGGCAGCAGCCTTTTCAGTAGTTGCAGGGGCAACAGTCTGGATGATTGACTGATCTGGCCTTGTAACACTAACCAAAACGGCCTTGCTGTGCTGGTACTGTGAACGGCTGAAAGCAAGGGGAAACTACAGCCATAATTTTTCCCGAAGGCATGCAGCTTTACTGTATGCATGGAGAGCTGCATCAAACCAGTCTCAGGACTGAAGACCACAACAACAACAACAACAACAACAACAACAACACTTTAATGCGTTCCATAAATTGTTCCAACAAACAGAGCATTAAAGAATTTTTGTTCTGACTGATTCATGAGTCTGGAATAAGCTCAAGTTTTGATCCTCTCTCATCAATACCTCTAGCGCTTTCTTCCAAATAATGTAGGACAAAATGTTGTAGTGCAGATGCGATTTCATTTGCACCTATTGCAGCTTCTGTTTCACACCAAGTATAGTGAAATACATTATCAGTATCTAGTTTTTGTTCATGTATCACCACAATCATGTTATAGAACCATATCTCTTGTGTGTTAAACATTGAACATTTATCCAATAGAGAGCTGTGGCAGAGGTTGATTTATTTCGCATGTCAGATGGAACTTTTACAGTGTCTTCAGAGTAGGTGTTCGTGATGCTTTGGAACTTCTTTGCATGGGATTTATGCAAGCAGAGGTTAGTTTTGCACATTCCTGGCCTCCTTCAGTTTCTGTGACCTTTATTTTCAGTTCAGGCTCCTTGCATGTTGAGCAGTTGTCACCCTGAGGGTTACTAAAGCTGAGTTTAAAATTATTATAGATTTTCATTGCCTGCTTGATTTTGTTGTTCGCAAATATTTTCCCACTTTCCATTTACATTTAATGTTGGGAGCAAATATGACCTACTCAGTTTCCTTCTGCTTATACTTTAAAATGTGCTCTTTCACTTGTTTGGTCATAGAGTAATCGTAGCTTGAACTGCACTTGAGCCATCTTTTGTTCTTGTAGTGCAGTCCAGTTTCTTGACAGTGCTGAGCAATATGGGCTAAGTGATCCTGCGAGACACCTGTTATTTCCCGAAATATTGCAGCACCAACTGGTACCAGGGATCCATCTCAAAGTTTGTCTTATACTTGAATAGACACTGATTTAAAGGTCTCAGCTTCAGTGGGATCTGCAACATATCTAGCAGCTGCTGAGTAATCCATGTATGCCAGAAGGAATGCATCTTGCTTCCTCTTGTCTGCTGCAGAATATGATAGATTATTGAAATATGGTAAGTCAGCACAAGCGAGTTTGCGTGCATGACAGCCTTTCCTTCCATTATTGCTTGCCTCACTTCTTTCACCATGCTGACAGTCAATATCAGGCACGACATTTTGCTTTGAATGCTGTAATGATTTAGTTTGGAGATGTTTGATTACTCTGTTTTTCTTCTTTTATGTTCACCAAGTGTTTCACTCACAGAAATATTATATTCACTGTTGTCTTCCGTAGTCACTATTTAACAAAAGTTTGGTTTTCTATGCCTAACTTCCACCAGTTGACAGTAACTGGCAACCAGCTGCCAACAGATTGTGATAATATGCCCTGCAGTCTGCAGCCAAGCAAACCAGTTACTCCAGGAATGCCATAAAGCCGTCAGAAAAGTTCTTTTTCTCACATCTATCACACACTAAACAAATTGTGAGAAAACACAGCAATGCCTGTGACATCTTTGGAAAGCTAAGTAGCATACAGTCAGTTTTCAAATGACCACTACATATGCATGAGGCAAGTTTTTAAAAAATGGTCTGTATTCTGTTTGCTATAGTTTTGGAATAAAGCAGGTTTTGCTGAAGCTGGCTGCACAGCCTTGTAGAGGATGCTGGACAGTATGTGTTAAAAAAATAAAAAGATTTTTAAAAATGCATAAATTGAGTTTAGTGAGTTTTGCTCAAATTGGAAACACGATGTAAGTGTGCCAAGTATGACAAATGGAGACTATTAAAAACTATCTGTGTTATACACAGTGATGAAGATACATTCAGAATAAAATACTCTTTGGTGTCCAAATAAATTCCAAATTCTGAACCTCTTACTTGCCGATGAATGAGTAATCTTTTGTAGGCAGCTTTGCACTGAGTAGCTGTATGGTTATTGTTACCACCAACACGCATCCTGAATGAACTGAAAAATCTTCCAATGTGCATTTGTAACAACTTGTGTGTCAGTAAGAATTTTGAAAGAGGACTGCTTATGAGAGAATCATTTACACTATGTGATCAAAAGTATCCAGAAACCACCAAAAACATACATTAGGTGCATTGTGCTTCCACCTACTCCATATCAGTGACTTCAGTAGTCATCAGACATCGGGAGAGAGCAGATTGGGGAACTCCGAAGAACTCACAGATGTCAAACATGGTCAGGTAATTAGGTGTCACATGTGTCATACGTGTCATATGTCTGTATGCAAGATTTACACATTCTGAAACATCCCTAGGTCCACTGTTTCCAATGGGACAGTGAACTGGAAACATGAAGGGACACATACAGACTAAAAGCGTATAGGCAGACCTCGTCTGTTGACTGTCAGAGACCGCCAACAATTGAAGAGGGTCGTAATGTGTAATAGGCAGACATCTATTCAAACCAACACACAGGAATTCCAAACTGCATCAGGATCCAAACCAAGTACTATGACAGTTAGGTGGGAGGTGAGAAAACTTGGATTTCATGGTCGAGCGGCTTCTCATAAACCACACATCATGCCCATAAATGCCAAATGACACCTCGCTTGGTGTCAGGAGTATAAAGATTGGATGATTAAACATTGGAAAAATGTTGTGTGGAGTGAAAAATCATGGTACACAATGTGGCGATCCGATAGCAGGGTGTGGGTATGGCAAATGTCTGGTGAACATCTGCCAGGGTGTGTAGTGCCAACAGCAAAATTCGGAGGCGGTGGTGCTATGGTGTGATCATGTTCTTCATGGAGGGGGCTTGCACCCCTTTTTGTTTTCCATGACAATATCACAGCACAGGCCTAATTTGATGTTTTAAGCACCTTCTTGCTTTCCACTGTTGAAGAGCAATTCGGGGATTGTGATTGCATCTTGCAATATGATCGAGCACCTGTTCATAATGCACGTCCTGTGGCGGAGTGGTTACATGACAATAACATCCCTGTAATGGACTAGCCTGCACTGAATCCTGACCTGAATCCTAGAGAACACCTATGGGATGTTTTGGAACACTGACTTTGTGCCAGGCCTCACCAACTGACATCGATACCTCTCCTCAGTGCAGCAATCTGTGAAGAATGGGCTTCCATTCACCAAGAAACCTTTCAGCACCTGACTGAATGTATGCCTGTGAGAGTGGAAGCTGTCATCAAGGCTAAGGATTGGTCAACACCATATTGAATTCCAGCATTACCGATGGAGGGTGCCATGAATTTGTAAGTCATTTTCAGCCAGGTGACTGGATAATTTTGATCACATAGTCTACAGAAGAATAGAAAAACTGGTAGAAGCCAATCTTGGGGGAAGATCAATTTGGATTCCAGAGAAGTGTAGGAACAAAACGGCACTACTGATCGTCCGACTTATCTTAGTAGATATGTTAAAGAAAGACAAACCTACATTTATAGCATTTGTAGACATGGAGAAAGCTTTTGACAATGTTGAATGGAAGACTCTCTTTGAAATTCTGAAGGTAGCAAGGGTAAAATACAGGGAGTGAAATTCTATTTACAATTTGTACAGAAACCAGACAGCAGTAATAAGTGTCGATTACTTGAAAGGAAAGAAGTGGTTGAGAAGGGAGTGAGGCAAGGTTGTGGCCTGTGCCCAATGTTAGATTAGATTTACTTTCATTCCAATTGATCTGTAATAATGAGGTTCTCCAGGATGTAGAATATATCAGAAAAACCATAATACATTACAAATATTTACTACTGAAACAAATGAGCTAATGTACCTTCCACAGGTCCCGAGTGCAATGATCGTCATTTTTTTTAATGAACACTCAATTTGTACATTGAACAAGCAGTAAACGAAACCAAAGAAAAATTTGGAGTTGGGATTAATGTTCAGGGAAAAGAAATAAAAACTTTGAGGTTTGCCCATGACATTGTGATTCTGTCAGAGACAGCGAAGGACTTGGAAGAGCAGCTGAACAGAATGGACATTGTCTTGAAAGGAGGACGTGAGATGAATACCAGCAAAAGGAAAACAAGGACAATGTGATGTGGTCAAATTAAATCAGGTGATGGTGAGGGAATTAGATTAGGAATCGAGGCACTTAAAGTAGCAGATGAGTTTTGCTAGTTGGGCAGCAAAATAATTGATGTTGGCTAAAGTAGAGAAGTTGTAAAATGTAGATTAGACTGTGCCACTTCATTACGAAGTGTCGTATTCATGATCTATGGAACAAGTACTAATCTAATCTAATTGTCGATGGGCCATTAAACACTAATCTCCTCCTCCTCATACTGTGAGTCAACACAGTAAAACCAAGGAAACCCATCTTTTGGTTTGTATGCAAAACAGAGGGGCCATTTGTATCCAGTCTTAATTCCTTTATACATTTTTCAGCTTCATCCAGCAATGACAAAATGTGACTAGCTGTCTAAAATGACAGAGGTGCTTTACATCTTTTGGCTTACAGTTTCCTACTTTTATAGCAATTGAAACCATTGTTCATAAACTGTATAAATCCAAATCTTGGTTTACAGTCTTTGAAGTTCTCAAGCTGCAAATCTTTCTCAAGGAATTCAGATGCATTGGATACCCTATTACTCAATGTCCATGCAGCATTTCTGATATTCATTTTATGGTGACACAGTCAACATGTTTCATCCTTACTTTTTCTCCACACATTCTGACTCCAAACACAATAAAAGACATGGTTGGGAGAAACCAACAAGTATTTATTATGACGCAGCATGACAGCATAAACGTAAGTAAGGGAATACAGTTTAATGGCATTTACAAGACTAGTGATTAGTACAGACTGCTGGCCAGAGCTGGTGCAGGGCAATGTAAAGAGCATTTGCCCACCAGGGGCTGCTGGCTCTTGGCTGCAAGTGATTCAGACACTGGACCATGGCAAGCGACCTCTGGTGGGGGCATGAAGCAACCAAACGATGCTCTGCTCTATATAATGTGCGCCTTGGTAGGAGTGGCGAAGGTGTAGTGACGTATGGGTTACTACACCACCCTTTGCAGATTGTCTAATTTCAGTTCAGGTCCTATTTAATAGGATTTCTGTTGCCATCAAAATACTGCCCTTACCAGCTAAGATATTACATACTAACTTTAACATAAGACCTGGATCACGAAAAATACATACATTATTATTATTACTGTTATTATACAGTGGTTGTTTAAAAAAGAGATTGGTTGTAGACACTGAAAAAGTAACATGTAGTATATCCGTTGTTGTTGTTGTTGTCTCTCTCTATGATTTTTACCCTCCACACTGCCTTCAATACTAAATTAGTGATCCCTTGATGCCTCAGAACGGGTGCTACCAACCAATCCCTTCTTCTTGTCAAGTTGTGCCACAAAATTCTCTTCTCCCCAATCCTGTCCAATACCTCCTCATTAGTTATGTGGCTACCCATCTAATCTTCAACATTCTTCTGTAGCACCACATTTCAAAAGCTTCTATTCTCTTCTTGTCTAAACTATTTGTCGTCCATGTTTCACTTCCATACATGGCTACACTCCACACAAATATTTTCAGAAACGACTTCCTGACATTTGAATCTGTACTCGTTGTTAACAAATTTCTCTTTTTCAGAAATGCTTTTCTTGTCATTGCCAGTCTACATTTTATATCCTCTCTACTTCGATCATCATCAGTTATTTTGCTCCCCAAATAGCAAAACTCCTTTACTACTTGAAGTGTCTCATTTCCTAATCTAATTCCATCAGCATCACCTGATTTAATTTGATGACATTCCATTTTGCTTTTGTTGATGTTAATCTTATATCCTCCTTCCAAGACAATGTCCATTCCGTTCAACTGCTCTTCCAGGTCCTTTGCTGTCTCTGATAGAATTACAATGTCATCGGCAAACTTCAAAGTTTTTATTTCTTCTCCATGGATTTTAATACCTACACTGAACTATTCTTTTGTTTCCTTTACTGCTTGCTCAATATACAGATTGAATAACATTGGGGATAGGCTACAACCCTGTATCACTCCCTTCCCAACCACTGCTTCCCTTTCATGGCCCTTGACTCTTATAACTGCCATCTGGTTTGTGTACAAATTGTAAATAGCCTTTTGCTCCCTGTGTCTGACCCCTGCCACCTTCAGAATTTGAAAGAGAATATTCCAGTCAACACTATAAAAAATGCTAGAAATATAGGTCTGCCTTTCCTTATCTACCTTCTAAGATAAGCCGTATGGTCAGTATTGCTTCACATGTTCCAACATTTCTGCGGAATCCAAACTGATCTTCCCCGAGGTTGGCTTCTACCAGTTTTTCCATTTGTCTGTAAAGAATTCGTGTTAGTATTTTGCAGCTTTGACTTATTAAACTGATAGTTCAATAATTTTCACACCTGTCAACACCTGCTTTCTTTGGGGTTGGCTTTATTACATTCTTCTTGAAGTCTGTGGGTATTTCACCTGTCTCATACATTTTGCTCACCAGATGGTAGAGTTTTGTCAGGGCTGGCTCTCCCAAGGCTTTCAGTAGTTCTAATGGGATGTTGTCTACTCCTGGGGCCTTTTTTTGATTTAGATCTTTCAGTGCTCTGTCAAACTTTTCATGCAGTATCATATCTCCCATTTAATTTTCATCTACATGCTCTTCCATTTCCATAATATTGATCTCAAGTACATCGCCATTATGTAGACCCACTATATACTGCTTCCACCTTTCTGTTTTCCCGTCTTTGCCTAGAACTGAGTTTCCATCTGAGCTCTTGATATTCATACAACTGGTTCTCTTTTTTTCCAAAGGTCTCTCTAATTTTCCTGTAGGCAGTATCTATTGTTCCCCTAGTGATATGTGCCTCTACATCCTTACACTTGTCCTCTAGCCGTCCCTGCTTAGCCATTTTGCACTTCCTGTCGATCTCATTTGTGGGACGTTTGTATTCCTTTTTGCCTGCTTCATTTACTGCATTTTTATATGTTCTACTTTCATCAATTAAATTAAATATTTCTTCTGTTATCCAAGGATTTCCACTAGCCCTCGTCTGTTTACCTACTTGATCCTTTGCTGGCTTCACTATTTCATGTCTCATAGCTACCCATTATTCATCTACTGTATTCCCCCCCCCCCCCCCCCCCCCATTCTTGTCAATCATTCCATAATGCTCTCCCTGAAACTCTCTACAACCTCTGGTTCTGTCAGTTTATGCAGGTCCCATCTCCTTCAATTCCCACCTTTTTGCAGTTTCTTCAGTTTTAATCTACAGTTCATAACCAATAGATTGTGGTCAGAGTCCACATCTGCCCCTGGAAATGTCTTACAGCTTGAAACCTGGTTCCTAACTCTCTGTCTTACCATTATATAACCTATCTGAAACCTTCCAGTATCTCCAGGCCTCTTTCATGTATACAACCTTCTTTCATCATTCTTGAACCAAGTGTTAGCTATGATTAAGTTATGCTCTGTGCAAAATTCTACCAGGCGGCTTCCTCTTTAATTCCTTACCCCCATTTCATTTTCACCTTCTCTTCCTTTTCCTATTAATGAATTCCAGTCACCCATGACTATTAAATTTTCGTCTCCCTTCACTATCTGAATAATTTCCTTTATCTCAGCATACATTTCATCGATCTCTTCATCATCTGCAGAGCTAGTTGGCATACAAACTTGTACTATTGTGGTAGGTGTGGGCTTTGAGTCACAATAATGCGTTTACTATGTTGTTTATGGTAGCTTACCCTCACTACTATTTTTTTGTTATTCATTATTAAACGTACTCCTGCACTACCCCTATTTAATTTTGTATTTATAACTCTGTATCACCTCACCAGAAATCTTGTTCTACCTGCCACTGAACATTTTGATTTTGTATTTATAACCCTGCAGTCACCTGACCAGAAGTCTTGTTCCTCCTGCCACTGAACTTCACTAACTCCCAGTATATGTAACTTTAACCTATCCATTTCTCTTTTTGAATTTTCTGACCTACCTGCTGATTAAGTGATCTGACATTCCACACTCCAATCCGTAGAACACCAATTTTCTTTCTCCTGACAGCAACATCCTCCGGAGTAGTCTCCACCCAGAGATCTGAATGGGGCACTATTTTACCTCCCGAATATTTTACCCAAGAGGACGCCATCATCATTTAACCTTACAGTGAAGCTGCATGCCCTCGGGGAAAATTACGACTGTAGTTTCCCCTTGCTTTCAGCTGTTCACAGTACCAGCACAGCAAGGCCGTTTTGGTTAGTGCTACAATGCCAGATCAGTCAATCATCCAGACTGTTGCCCCTGCAACTACTGAAAAGGCTGCTGCCCCTCTTCAGGAGCCACACATTTGTCTGGCCTCTCAACAGATACCCCTCCATTGTGGTTGCACCTACAGTACGGTAACCATGTATGGAAGTGAAATATGAACAATAAACAGTTTTGATAAAAGGGAATAGATTACTTCGAAATGTGGTGCTACAGAAACATTTAAAATTACATAGGTAAATCATGTAACTAATGAGGAGGTACTGAACAGAATTGGGGAGACAAGAAATTTGTGACATAACTTGACCAAAAGAAGGGATTAGTTGATGGGACACATTCTGACACATCAAGGGATCACCAGCTTAGTACTGGAGGGAAGAGTGGGGAGTAAAAATTGTAGAGGAAGACCAAGAGACAAAAACAGTAAGCAGATGCAGAAGGATGTAGGCTGCAATAGTTATTCAGGGATGAAAAGGCTAGCACAAGATAGAGTAGCATGGAGAGCTCCATCAAACAAGTCTTCAGACTGAAGGCCACAACAACAGTCTACTATGTAGTTGAGTCCATCTTCTGCACTTGGACATGGGCCAAAAGAACACGGGTGATAAGTCTCATGGGTTTATCAGGGATTATGTTTTGCATTGATCCCTGACAAATCTAATTTCTCACTTTGACCCTTTGACAATCATCACATCTTAAAGCGCATTTCCTTACTTTCTTACTCATGCTGTAAAAGTACACATACTCTTGCAGATTTTGTAGACATTTTTGTGCACCAGAGTGACAGTAACTCTCAGGAGTGTATGTTACACATTTTTCCATAAACTGCCCGGCCAACATAGTTTCCAGTGGTCAGAGTCTTCCTAAGTCATTCTGAATAGGATACATTTCTGGACTTTATAAAATTTGACTAGTTTATCTTCACCTGGTTTTTCTAAAAGTCTTTTCATCAATTTCCAGTAGTAGTCACAGTTTTCATTCCTATGAATATCATTATGGATAGCCGTAATGGTTTTCTCATCTTTCACTCCTTTCCTATATTTAAGTTTAAATTCTTTCTCTTCATCAACCCCAAATTAACTCTGATCTGCTGCCACAGGTGATCGTGAGAGAGTATCAGCTACCTTATTTTCAGAACCTTCTATTTCAAAAATCAAAGCAACACACTACACCTTGCTAGTTGCTCATAATACAGTCTGCATTCTTGTACATAACTTAATGCCCTAGGTCAGAGTAGACTATCATCTTATGTCCTTTCAGATAATATTTAAACTTGTAAAAAGTCCAGTGTACAGCAAGTAACTCCCTTTCTGTTAGTGTGTGTCTCCTTTCATGTTTTGGTAACAGTCCACTGGTAAACACTATGGTATGGTGTTATGTTTCTCCATACTCTACACTTACCTGAAATAGATGAGCTCGCAAGTCATAATCACTGGAGTAAGAACATAAACAAAATGGTAAAGCAATGTTTGGCCTAGATGGTCCTCCCAGTTCTGACTAGATGCAAGTTTATCATCTTTGAAAATGGTTAGTTTAGATCTCAACTCTTGCCCTAATACACAGTCCAAAGCTTGTAAACTCTGCTAACAAAACAGTCAATCCGAATGGAACAACATGGTACTGGTAGCGTTTTCAATTGAACAAATAGGCTCTATGTACTTTCTTGATTGCGGAGCTAAAGGTATTTGATGGAATCCTGTAGTCAAACCTAAACTGGTCATTTACTTAATACACTGCAATTTCTGAAGTAACTCATCATTTATTTCAGTGTGGTCATTTTATTGCTGGATACACTTATTTGAAAGTCTGGAATTTTAGCACAAGCCTGACTCTACCATCGCATTAGCAACTACGACTAAGGGTTTGTTGTATTTACTGCTCCTTCTATCAATAATACCGAAACTCTCAAGTTTGTGTAGCTCTTTTTCAGTGACAGGTCTTTTTGTAATAGGTGTTTCATATGGTTTCTAGTAGAGTGGTTAATGAGGCTTTATCTTTAACACACACTCAAAGCTTTTTACAGTGCAAGGAATATCACTAAATACAGTCCCATAATCCCATATTAATGACTTCAAAATTTTTCTTTGTACTCCATCTTACACATTTGTTCGAGACTTCTCCTCTTCAGTTAATTTTGTGAACCCTTTTGGGCTTCTTCACCTTCTTTTCATCATTCCTTATTGTTCTGAACTATATGACAGATTATTAATTATATGCTCTGAGTATACTCAGCTCTCCTTTAGGAACTTTGCTTGAATTACATTACCATCTTGGCTTATAATGTAAAGAGATTTCTCTTCCAATTGGCTACAGCATGTTATAACCAGGGATAACACAATAACCTCGTCAGTCTGGTTTATTAAATCACAAATCACTTTTTAACAACTATGTTAGCCAAGCATCTACCCAGGCTCACACTCAGAAGTAATGCATAATTAAAGTTTGGTTATACCAATGTCCAAATGTGCATAGTGCGGTGCACGTCCCGTAATTATTCCCAAGTCCAGTGAAGTTCAGTCTCTCCAAGTGAAGTCCTAGATTTCCGCTGAGCAGCCAGGTAACCTCGAGTGGTGCGGCGAGTCATCCACAAGTAGCTGGAACATGGCGTACTGCACTTCCCGATGAGAACTGTCGTTTGCGGCGGTGGCCAGGTTTATATAAGGCTTGCTAGTTAATGGAGCCGTTGGCTGGGGTCGCTGTTTTCCAGGGAAAACCAATCACAATGTTTCCTGGCGTAGCCAATTGCTGTGTGCTGACAAACGCGCATGCGCGAAGGCGGCCAGCAATGGTAGCCGCGAGCCGCCCAGAGAAGTGCGGCCAGCGATGTATTTCTCGGCCATGTAAGGGAGCGTGTGTGTGAAGACGGCCAGCGATGGAAGCAGCGGGCCACCCAGAGAAGTGCGGCCAGCGATGTATTTGGTGGCCACGTACTGGAGCGTGTTGTTTGGTGTTTGTTAGAAGTGGTGTATACCACACAGCATTTGGATTTTTTTTTTGAGTCATCTCCTAGGATAGCATGTTTACTGAGATCAGGAATCACAAGGCCTGTTGACATCAAATGTATCAGTGCTTGACACTTGATATGTTTGCTGTGTCTACTTGTGGCTCCGTTGACCTTCACTCCCATCTCTGGCATTTCAATGTAGTCTGGTTCTTTCCTACTCACTTCCATTACATGAGATGTTTGACTCCCAGCATCTAATCAGGTGCCTTCCTTCCCAAGCTCCAATTTTTATTTTGATAAAAGGGCCTCTTGTTAACTCCCAGGGTGTATCTACAAGTTCTTCTGGTAAGTCTGTTTCTGTGTCACCAAAATCAGTGTCTTGATTTCTGTTGACCTGAGGTACTCTCTCAAGCAGTTTAATGTTCTCCTCAGTATTGTAGCCTTCCACCTTTCTACCACCATTATCAGAGTCCCTACATTACTTAAATTTTGGTTGCTATTGCTCAAACTTTCCTTGAAATAATTATAAAATACTCTTTGATACTTTGTCCACCATTCTGGATACAGTTATTTGCACGTTGGTGCAAGTTTTCCCCAAAGGACTTGTTACAAGACTTTCTCCTAAGTTCATCAAAATACTGTAAAGGCACCTCTCACTTTGTCCTATGTCAGCATCTGAATTTACACATTGTGGGCTTTGTTCAGTATTTAAATGGTCTTCACCCGCATTACTATCAATACATGGGAGAATAGGTATTTTTAATAAGACAGTATTCAGATAACCCGCATAATCTTTAAGACCCCCCTCCCCCTCCCCCAATAACATGTAATAGCTTTGCAGTATCTGAAACCGGATATTCTACATCTCATACCACCACTTCTACACTTAAACTAACATAATAGCCCACTTCTTCATCTTCAACTTTCACCTCTTTTGACACCTTTATTTGTCCTATTACTCTTCAGAAAAACCATTATTAACCTTACTATCTATCTTTTCCTTACCCTTCTGCTGAAATATATGTAATTCTCTACTGTTCTCACCTTCTGGTCCACTCTCGAATTCTTGACTCAACAACTCATGTAAACCCTGTCTTCCAAACAGAACTCAGCACATTTTGATTATCTACATGTTCTTTCCAAAATCAACTCCAGTAGTCTTCATCAGTAGTAGCCATATTCATTTGAAATACCTATACTACACTATCACCACCACAAATATGATTTAAAATATTGGTCATTATCAATGACGCCTGCATTAACATCACATAAGTTCTCACATTGTGGACCACCAACTGAAAGGTCCTGTTTAATAGCCCATTCTTCCTATCATTAGGTCTAAGGGGTTGTTGTGACTGATTGTATTCTTGCCACTGTCTGCCTCTATTTTCAAATACTCAGTTACCATTTCTGTCTAAATTGTAGTTTGTGTTATCTCACATCTGCTCTCTGTCTGGATGATAATAACTACAATTATTGCCACTATCTCTGCCTTGGTTATTTATCCAGTTTGTCTACATACTTTAGTATTCTACAAACTTTAGGAATTGGTCAACAGAATCATCAGATGTATAAACTCTTTCAGGTAGCCATCTCTTTAAGGCATCAATTTGAGCTAACTCATCAAAAGGTTGGTTCATGTGAACCGTCTCCTTTAACTCAGTTCTGCAAAATTCTTTCATCCCCCCACCCTCCCCCCTTCTGCTCTCTATAATATGGTCAATTTAGAAACTCACTTTTAATCCTAGCTTGCCTTGTCTCAAAGCAGAACTTTTTTGAGAACCCTTTTTCAGAGTCTTCGAATGTTGAAGTTTGGCAGTTGTGTTAGTTGGCCCAAGATAATGCTTCTCCCTCAAGAAATCTTTTCACAAATATAATCTCTCAATTCTTACTCATCCCAGGAGGTTAATTGTCCTTGCACTACTATATGATATTTAGAGGGTGAAATTTTTGATCCCCAGGGAAACATTTTGCAGGCGCGTTGGACCAGTAACTATACCCAACATCGCAGAAAGTTTTTGAACAAGCACCCTTTTGTAATAATGCTATTTCCTACCGAGCATTTGCATGTAATGCAGATATGTTTGACATGCAATCTTTATCTGATTTACATACATTTTTCTTTGCATCTTCAATTTTATCATGTAAATAACTTGACATTAAATTTTACAAAAACAGAAATTGTTCATTTCACCACAAAACAATCTGCACATTCTTTAAGTGAAATAAGGTATATGGACAAAAAATTAGAGACTGCAGACTGCATCAAATTTCTTGGCATATTAGTCAATAAAAACCTATTATGGAGTCACCATGTGGACAACATACTGAGCCAACTGAATAGCATTGTATATTACTTTATTACTATATCTTCGTCGTTTACCAGCCATGGCTGAACAGACTGCGTCACAAATACAATGTTTATCAACTAACATTTATACAACACCATATACAAAATTTGTATTACAAATAAAAGATAATAATTATGCAGTGCACAAAAACACATAGAACATAGAGAAAATGAAATATAACTAAACAGGAAAGTAAAACTTCATAGCAGCAAATGAAAATACCATAAAGCAAAATGTTTACAAGACCATGTAGATCACACACACAAAGTTTCATTTTGGCAAAATATGTACTTTAAGTAAAACACAAAATTAAATGTGCAGTTAACTGAGAACATAAAAAGAAGATTAAATTTAGGCAAAATTATATATAAAACATAACAATATTTATTATTTTGTCTGTTCACTAGAACCACTGTTGAAAAACTCTTCCAAGGAACATAGTGGATGTTGTTTCAAGTCCTGAGCAATTTTTTTCCGAAATAATTCAGGTGGCAGGGATTTCACTTCTGGAGGCAATTGATTGTACATTTTTAGGGCGACTGTTGGAAAGCTGTGTTGTGTACTTGATAGGCGACACCTTGCCACTTCAATGTTCCTCTTACAGCGAGTGTCATGATTATGCATTTCTTGTCTTATGCTAAAATTCCTTTGATTTTCTTTTATGTAAATGAGGCAGAAAAATGGTTATTATGCCTAGCCTGGTGAAAATAGGCTTACAGTGGTCCAGTCTTTTGCTAGAGGATTTGATCCTGATGGCTTCTTTTTTTTTTTTTTTAATAGCAGCACATCTTTGCCACCTGAGGAGTGTCCCCACAACAACAGTCCATAGCTAATATAGCTGTGGAAGAGTGCATGGTAGACTGTTGTGAGAAACTGGTCAGTTATTACCCTCTTCAGCTTCCTCAGGAGGTATATCACACGAGGAAGTTTGGTGCATACATATGATCATTCACGGAGAGTTTCCTGTCAATCTTGAAGCCCCGCAGTGTGACAGTCTCGATGTTTTCTGGTCTTCAATGTTGGTTAGACTGCATATCAAATGTTGGGTTTTTTCCTCATTGATCTTCATTTTGTTTATGATGAACCATTCTTTTATTTCTTCAAACATCAAATTTGATGCACCAAGAGCTTCTGCGGCTGTATGTCCTTTGGCAATAAGGGTAGTGTCATCTGAAAACTGCAACATTTGACCATTACAGCTCATGTCATTGACATATATGAGGAATGGGAGAGGTCCTAAGACTGATCCTTGGGGCACTCCATGTTCCAGTTTTTGTTTAAGAGAAGTTGCTCCGTGCACTGATACTACCTGCTTTCGGTTTTCCAAATAAGATTGGAGTGTTGATAGAACAACACCTCCAACACCATACCACCATAACTTGGCTATTAGTGTTGTGTGTGAGATGCAGTCAAAGGCTTTGCTGAGGTCACAGAGTGTCAGTGCCACACTCTCTCTCTCTCTTCAAAACTCGGTCGAATCGTTTTTAATAAGTCCAGTGTGGCTGTCACTGTTGATCTCCCTTTGCGGAATCCGTGCTGTGTGTTTTGGAATAAGTTGTTTTCCTCAAAGTTATTCAGTACCTGGCAGTGCATCACAGACTCAGTAACTTTGGCTAGTACTGGTACCACTGAGATTGGTCTGAAGCTGGACACCTCACATGGATCCCCCTTCTTATGTATTGGTACTGTGCGCCCCAGTTTAAGGAAGTCTGGGAAGACACCAGAAGATAGACATTTGTTTATTGCTATGGCTAGTGGCTGAGCTAATTCTGCAATAATTTTCTTTAGCAGTGTGCGGGACATGCAATAGATGTCTACACTTTCTGAGTGTTTGTAGGAATTCACAATTTTTATCATGTCTTCAGGGTTTACTTCCTTCCAGTTTTGAATACTGCAACTGTCTGCATTTCTTATGTTTGCAGTCAGATCTAGGTCAGAGTGTGGAATTTCACTCACTGTCTTTTCCACTATGCTGACAAAATATTCATTGAAGTCATCAGGGCTACATGAATTTAAGCAGGAGGTAGGCTTCTTTCTGTTCTCGTTTACAAGATTCCAGGCAGCTTTACAAGGATTTTGGGCCTCTTTAATGTATGTATCATTATATTTCTTTATATATTATGAATGTCTTGTATAATATTACTGATTTAGCTGCAAGAAAAACTGTATATAATACATATTTTGTTTCAGTCATTAGGTATAATATAATTTTCTGGGAGTCTGAAAAAATAAATTTACATAGAGCTTTTAGACTACAAAAAAGAATCATCCGAGCAATGGTGGGAGCAAAATGAAAGCAACATTGTAAACCTTTATTTGTAAAACTAGATCTAATGAGCATTCCAAGCATATACATCTATGAAACTTTCACGAAAAGAAACCCACAACTTTTTGAGGGCAACTGCTTCTTGCATCTGCTTCTTGCATCAATATGATACTAGATATAGAACGAGCTACATGTTACCTACCCACCAATTAAAATCATATGAAACAACCCCATCCTATATGATCGTGAAATTTGTAAATAAAATATGGAAAGGTATGGATGACCCAAATGTAAACGGCACTAAAAGAGACCTGGAATAATATCTGAAAGACAAATGTTACCATAGTGTAGAAGATTTCTTGAATGGCAACAATGCATTATAATCATAATTAAAATACCTCTTTGATGATGTTACACCATTTGTATTATTGGTTTATTGTCTATTTCTAGTATTATTATATATAGTGTAAAACTGACAAGTCACCTATGTCACAATCTTGGATTGTATAAGGCATGTTATGTGGTAATGGAAATGGAAATAACTCTGTCTTCCACTGTTAAGCTCTTAGGTTTTCAAATCTTGTTCAATGCAGTCCCCAACAATCAGTCTTTCCTTCTCATCCCATGTGGTAAGTCTCCCCTGACCCACGGCTCTGGGTGATTTTTCTGATATCTACCCCTTTTCTAGACCTATCCAGTCCTCCTTCAACCCTCTTTCTTCCCCGTCAACCCTTCTGCCTGAAAAAGGAGCCACTGGCTCCGAAAGCTTGCCTAATTACAACCCTCTTTTATGTGTGTGTTCTGCTGCCATTTGGTGAGTAGATTTTCTATCTATCCAATTAAATTATTTTGTTTTCATTGTAAGATCTGCTCTTGGATATGGAAATCTGATTTTACAAATTTATTTATTAACAGTGCCTTTAATTTGTCTAGAGAGTGAAATTTTGTGCAAGCTCGTCAGCATTATATTTGTAGTAAAGTTTTTTTTGAAAACTGTGACTTTTTCCCTGCTGATTAATTATTTTGACAGTATAAAAATATAAGTGGAGTTTTTGTCTTGACATCAAGATGAATCAATAGTGTTTTGAATATGTTATTTACGATGCAATAAAATAGATACTTATTTCGAATAATCCTCTATCTAGCAAGTTCAGAGGAATGTGGGAGATTTTTCGAATTTTCTGTCATCTGAGCTTTCTAGTGAGATATAAATTACAGAGGTGGTAAATAGTTTTTATATCATGAAATTTTGTAAATTAAGCATTTCTTGGATTTTAATATTGCTTCCATGTTATGGTAATTTTGAAGATTATTTATTGGTTGTGTTTTGTAACAAACTAGATTGAAAACAATTCTGCATTAAATTACTTTGGTGTTAATTAGCATTGTTTTATTACATAGTTTCAATCATGATAGGAATTTTGGTTTGACTACTGACATCACTAATTGAAAGAGATTAACTCATCTATTACGCCAGTAAGTCAATGTCATCATCCTGGGTAACATAAAGGAAGTTATTATTCCAATTAAGAGTGTTAATCTTCAAGTCGTAGTGAAAAAATAGCAAGTGAACTTATTGTTACCAAGTCTGACAAGTTATGTTTGTTGGTTACCGATCTGATTATTAAGCAAAAAGATCGATACTATGCAAAAAGCGTTACACCGTGTCAGATTGTTTTCATGCTGTACTACAGGGCTGGCCTTACAACTCATAAGTTGTACAGGTTGTTGCCACAAAAGCTCCAACTTAATTTAACACTTACGTTTAAAAATCACCAAGTAAAACATTTCATAAATGAAGATGGTCTTAGTTCCTTCACTTTTGAAGTACTATGAGTTTTCCATAAGCAGGAGACCCAATTCTTTACCCAGGTAAGAAAGAAAAATGAGCAGAGGCATTGTAACATGTCATGGACCTAACAAAAGTAATTGGTCCACGTGAATTACCATTTTAGAGGTAGAGAAATTGTTGCATTAACAGTTTCTTAAAAAGCCAGTATCGCTATGCTGTTTCAGTCTTTGGATGTTATCAGTCAACATCACAAAGTATCTCTACACTGGAAAGTGCTATTCAAAAGGCACATTTACTTGTTCTGTTTCCTAAATCAAACAAAATTATCTGTAAAATAAGGGAAAGACATTTTCTCCACACTGTGTAGTTCACTGTCTGGCATGGTGTTCAGTTCCTCTCAACTTAAGTGTGAATGCCCATTTGTTCAGTCATGCTGTTGGTATTGTACTTGTTGGAGGTTTTAAATATCTAGTTCCAGTTAGCTAAAATCCTTTTGCTATTGTCATAACTAGATTTAGATTTGTTTGTCAAGTACTGAGCCACACTCTGAACTGGTTTCCAGTGATCAGATGCCATCATATGCCAAAACAATTCCAAAACATCAGTCAGAAAATTCCCGCTTTCTTTTTACATTTGAGGATTTGTGTTATTAATAACAGTAGCAGCGTTCCTTTATGTCATATATGTGAATCATTTGTTCAACTTTTCAGCAAACCATACTGTTGTCTGGAACTTCAAGTCACCCTTGTCAGTAACTCTAACTTCAGCCCACAATAGTGTCATGGCTCAGAAATGTGTGAACTGCTGATGCATCCATATACTTGGTCTTATTGTATCTGTTATAAGCTTAGAAGCTAGCTTTAAGTCATCATCGTTGTCAGAATCATAGAGGTACTCTGTGTGATGACAGTCCACAGTAGCTGTGGAGGTGAACATTTCTGTTTAATATTTTCTGGAATTGTTGTGGTGACATTTGACAGATGAGGTGTTTTTATATTTTTGAGCAAGTGTGGAACATCTGCAATAAAATAAATTTAGCTAGGCTGATTTTTGGACTTAGGAATATAATTCTGCATTAGCAAATGTTCACCAGATGTGTTATTTTAAATTGCCAACAGTTACAGTGCAGTTTCCACATTTTGAGTGAAATGATCCACACTGGCTGTAAAATACTTTTATTCAAAGTTACAATCAGTTTCACCTCAATTGAAGAGGCATCCTTGGGTGATCTATTCAAAAACTAATAAAAACTAATTTTTTTGAAAGAATTCATTACATTGGTGCAAAGAATAAAGGGATACAGAAAAATAGTATCATATAGTAATACTTGAAACGTACTCACACATATTCTATTTAACAACTCATAGTGAAACAGTAACTACCATAGAGCCACTCCCCATCATTAATATCAAATCATAAAAACATGGTATGCTAAAAGCAGCAGTCCATAGTTAAAATGAGAGGGATAGCATGGAACCTAAAGAAATGAAACTTGGATATGGAGAAAAAGAAAGCTATTAGATTAGTAACACACCTAGATAATTTCAATGCAAAAACCAAATAAATGAGAAGAGCCTTACCATGCCATGAGCAGGAAGTTGGTTCAGGAGCAGCAGGCAGGACAGATGGTGCAAACCAGAAACAATGGTTTACATCTACAAATCCTTCATTCATCCCATCGTAGAGTACGCTGCACCATATGAATGGCATGCAAAACAGCAGCAAAGAAAATAATGGCAATAGAAAGGAGAATATTAAGGATTGTGGGAAAGATGACTCTCAGGATCAGAAACAACATAGTTTACCAAAACATGAAAGTACAACCACTAAAGGAAAGATGGCTGGAATTAACTGCCAAAATTGGCTTCAAGCAATTCCAGAACAAAACAGCAATAACTGAGCTCTGAGAAAGACAGTGTACAGTTCTAAGGTACCCAAAAACAAAATACCCCTATCTGTTCACAATCATCAAAACTTGCATAAAGGCGGCTGATACAAAAATTGCAACAAATTTTACCATCAGATATACAAGAGGACAATATGAAACACGTACAAGAGGAGGATCCTGAAGAGGAAGACAGATCATGTCAAGAGACCACACACTGAACACCAGATGAAGAAGACAAACAGCAAAGATACAAGCAATAGAACATTCAACAGATGCTTTTAGGGAGGTGTCTCTCAGAACTAGAGCAGATGCCAGAATCATTACCACCAACCCTTATAAAAGAAAGTGACTATAAAAGAGTAGATACTCAAATACAACAGGAAAACCCTATACCCTAACCAAAATAAAAAGTGCCCCATCAGTCAAAAATAAGTTGTTATAAAGCACCAAAGAGCAGTAGGCTCTCAATGTGCCCACCTCCCTCCATCTGGAAAGAAAAGGGTAGGGAGGGGCCGGTAAGGCAACACTGACTTCTCTGCAATGTAGAAGATGTTTACATAGGCCACAGAAACAAAACTGTCACTGTAGAAAGCAAGAAGAGGTTTGGGGGGTGGGGGATGGTATCAGACTGAACGTGTGCTGAACTGTAAATAGTCTTCATGGGTTTGCCACCAGGTGACGCTGTGCAAATTTCACAGTATTTCCTCGGAGCAACTGTCTGACATCTTCAGGTGTTTGAACCTTGCTGGTGGCTAGGTACGACTGAAGGTATCCATCCGCACATTGGTGGCCCATATATAGAACATGCACAAAAAGAATTGCAAGCATGGAAATCATGCATGTACAATGATTTGCAGATAGGTGGTGCCATACTCAAATTCCCTCTGCCAAAAATTGCAGAGCAGCCCCCCCCCCCCCCCCTGTGCATGTGCTGTACACTATGTTTACTAACAGTGCAGCCAGATGTTACTCACTGAGAAACCATACTCACTCTTAGTAAGTAACTGTACTAGTATGGTTTCTTAGTGAGTAATGTCTGGCCACATTGTCAGTAAATATAGCATACAACACATATGCAGGAGAACTGCTCTGCGATTTTGGGCAGAAGGTGTTTGAGTATGGCACCATCTGTCTGCAAATCATTGTGCATGCATGGTTTCTTTGCCTGCACATTCTTCACACAGGTGTTCTATATATGGAGTGTCAATGTGCAAATACCATCAGTCATACGTAGCCACCAGCAAGGTTCAGCCACCTGAAGATGTCGGACAGTTACTCCGAGGTAATATTGTGGAATTTGCACATCATCATCCAGCAGCAAACCCATGGGAACTATGTACAACATATCTGCCGGGAAATCTTGAAGAGTCACATGTGGGCTAAACTATTTCAAAAATATGTAACACGGTATAGAAAAGATTGAGGCCCAGTTATAAAAAAACTGAAGGTAAAGCCAGAGTGGTAATACGAATTCCCTCTTTCACAAAAATAGTACAGTATTAGTGAAAAACACAAAAGGCTAATGTGGGAAGCTAAAGACCTGTGATAATAAAATAGTGGGCTATAGGAGTCATGCCTATCTGCTTATACAATCAAAATTTGCTAAAAGACCATTGTGTTGCAGATCAGCATGTGCATTCAGGATAGAATCAGGGAATCATTTTAGAGTACGGTAATTCTCAGCCTCCTCTGAAAGACTGAGTATATTACTTTTGCTTTCAAAATGTAGCACCTCAATTTTCTTTCAGGTGTTGGTGATAAGATGACCAGATTTGTGCAAATGCACAGATAGTGTCAGCTTTGAGATGGAATTGTTGAAGTGCTCTCTGAAGTGGGTTCCAAAGTTTCTTCCCATGTGATCTATATATTTAACATTACATTCATCACAAATGATACTATATATCCCCGATGACTTTTATCTTGTAAATCTCCCTATGCCTAATTTTTTTTACACTGGACTCACATTCGGGAGGACAGCGGTTCAATCCCGCGTCCGGCCATCCTGATTTAGGTTTTCTGTGATTTCCCTAAATCACTCAACGGAAATGCTGGGATGGTTCCTTTGAAAGAGCACGGCCGACTCCCTTCCCCGTCCTTCCCTAATCCGATGAGACCGATGACCTCGCTGTTTGGTCTCTTCCCCCAAACAATCCAATCCAATTCTAATATTTTGGCCATTCTTTGAAAGCAGTGATATCCCTCCACCTGAAAGAGCAAAGCCAAACATGGTCTTCACATTTGACCATGTTATTGTGGAAAACCAAGACTAAATTCTGTTTCGGTCGTCATATGGGTGCTGATGTATTTTACCTAAGCCAAACACATTCCAGAATCCCGAAACAAATGGTTAGGGATAATGCACACCTCATTATAGTCTTCAAACAGGACAATGTGAATTTAAAATACATTTACCAGGCACATGTCGGAACTGACAGGTCGTTCAATGATTTTGTAAAGATATGTGCTGATTGCTGGAATCATTCACAGTATAGGTTTCTCATTATTGATAAAACAAGAAAACTAAGTGATGGTAGGTACAGGTGAAACTTTCAAGAGTTTCTGCAGATATAGCACATTAAGAGAAGTTATTACATCAGTATACGCTGCACCATGGACAAACTCACGCGCATATCTAGCTCTCAACCTGATAGAATGGGTGTACACATACAGAACATTCGCCTGTACATGGATGTGAAAATTCAAGCTATTGTGCATAAGGTTTGAGGTGTGCAGAGGGAACTAGAGACGTATTACCAGACTCCTCTGAGAATAGTGAATGCGTTAAATGAGTTAGTTAATGAAGTCGGTAAGAAAGTAACCGACTTAACTGAAAAGGTTGAGGCTATTGAGGGGAAAATAGATGCAGAGTTCCTTGTTGTTGAGAAGGGGGAGCAGATACATAATAATAATAAGAAGAAGAGTGGATATACCAAGCCGCACGCTGCAGAGATGTCTGATTAGTATACACTGAGATGTTAATGAAGCAGAAAGTGATTCAAGTGCGGAGAGCAGTTTGTGAGAAATTACGGTTGCTGCGGCTAGGGCATATGGATCAACAGCAAACACTAAGAGAGACCTTTAAGCTGATTACTGAACCTCTCAGACAGCTCTGAGCAAAAACAAAAACACACGATAACCATGGTGTTGCCGTTGACGAATTCATTATTCATCATGTTCCTGGTCAGATAAATAGAACATTCGGCGTTAGCAGGCAGATTGGTGACAGGTGGTTTGAGAGAACACCTGGCTTAATGAATCTTATTTTCCTAAGACCTACCAAAAAACCTATAAATTTTTCAGTTAATGATAGGGAAACGTACCGTGAAATACTGCACATGACTGATGTACATAAGATCGCGAAAAGCCTGAGCAACAAGAAGTATAAAACCATTATAAAACCAATACTTGATGGTGAAAACAGCAACAACAATAACAGCAGCAGCACCAGTGATGGTATTGACATTGAGCATAAAGCAGTGAACAATCGAATCCCACAGTATATATATTATGACGACCCCAACGAGCTAATAGATGGGCTATGGCTGCTCATGGCATCAACTGCTGCAGGTAATACAGCTCATTCAAATGAGGCTGTTTCAATAAACTCTGAGCATGGAGAGAGAGGTATCATAGAATAAGTATGAAGACAGTAGTTCTAGAACTGCACAAAACAGCATGCAAAACATACCCTCATAGGCATGTTATGACTAAAGGTTTGGACGACCTATGGCAAGCTGATATTTTCGATATGAAGGAATATTCAAGTGAGAATAATCGATTCAAATATATTTTAATGGTTATTGATACATACTCCAAATTTGCCGGGGCAATGTCTATCAAAACAAAAACAGGTAGAAATGTCACGGATGTTTTTGAGCGTTTGCTACAGACAGGGACGAATCGATGCCCACACAACCTCCAAACCGATCACGGTGGGGAGTTTTACAATAGGTATTTCAAGACCACAATGCAGTGGTACAAAATACGTCACTACTCAACATTCACTCACCTGAAGGCAAGTATCATGGAGTGTCTGAACAGAACAATAAATGGTCAAATGTGGATGCATTTTAACCTTCGTGGCTGATACAAATGGACAGATATCCTCCCAGAAATGATTGCTCAGTTTAATCAAACCAAACATACCACAATAAAAATGAGACCAAAAGACGTTCATGATAATGGACTCATGGATAATTTGTAGGCCTACTATCACATTAACATGCTGGATAGATGCAGACAGAAATTTAATGTAGGTGATTTGGTACATATCTCGAAACACAAGATGGCATTTGAGAAATCATACCTACTGAACTGGACAACAGAGATGTTTCAAAGGTGCAAAGAACCAATCCTATAACTTTGATACTGAAGGACAGTAAAGGTGAAGAAATTGCAGGGTGCTTCTACATCGAGGAGTTGCAGAAAAGCTCAGAACAGGATGTGTTTCTCATGAAGAGAGTCATAAGACGTCATGGAAATAAAGCACTAATCAAATGGCTTGGTTTTCCTGGTACACAACACAGTTGGATTGATGCCAGCGATTTGCTATATAATGGGGGCACATAATTCACAACCACTGCAGTAGCATAACATGCATGCTAGGAGACACATTAGAGGAGGTGGTGGTACGCTAGACAAACTGCCAGTGGAATTACACATCCCTGGGTATTACTACTGTGGACCTGGGACAAAGCTTCAGAAATGCTTGGCACGAGGTGATGAGGGGGTTAATGTGCTTGACGAAACATGTATGGAACATGACATTGCATACATTGCAAATGAAGATCTATCAAGCCGTCACATTGCAGATAGGGTTTTAGGTGATAAGGTTAAGGCAATATGGAGAAGAAGGAATATTGGTATAGGTCAATGCATCGCTGCATTTAGAGTTGATAAAACCATGTGAGGAAAAATTAAGTTGGGTTTAGGAGTGATGAATTTCAAGCGGGTTATGGATGCTTCACGTTGTGCACCAAACACGAAGAAGGACAAGGGTGGGAACAGAACTGTTTGAAGAACTGTATCCTGACAGCGATGTATGCAGCTAAAACCGCACTGAAGCAGAATGATGCGGGAAGAAGAAGAGGAGCATCGGTTAAAGCACCTTGAGTTCTACCAATATCCAACACACCTGGTGGTCTTCTTCCATTTCTCATCCCAGCCCTCTCCATGCTCTTGGTGGTAGGGTCCCTCACTGGTGGTGCTGCAGCTATCGCTCAAACACGCAAACTCCCAAGGGCAGTTAGAAGAGGCAAGAAGACATAACCACTTGATGGAAGCTGCAGCCATCAGAAAAGTACTATACTTGGAACTGTACAGGAAGGGGCTAGTCTATTCATAAATTTAAAAAAAGCCCATTAGCTGTCCTACCAGATCGACCGCTCACAAATTCTAATTTTCTTAAGTTTGTTAGAAACAAATTCAACACACCAAGATTCCGTGGTGTGTTTATGCGGAATACATTACCGAAGCCTATGTGGAAAACTGGTGAATGTGGCATTGTGAATTTAGATCTTGCTGGAGGCCCTGGCACCCACTGGGTATCATAATTTACAAAAAATGCAGATACCGTCTACTATTTCGACTCATTTGGTGACCCACAACCGACAGAAGAATTATAGCGATACTTCACTCACAGAAGATGTGTCCTCTACAATTATTGGCACTATCAGGATTTACAAAGAAGAAGCATGCTATATAAGGAGGAGCTTTGAACATTCCTCCTTCAGTTGAGGTTCAGATGCATTGTCGTACACTTTGACGTTAAAAGAACGATCATCAGTATTGCATGCAAATTAATTCCCGCCAGTTTATTTGAGCATTGGTGAAAGGAGTATTGCATTGATTGGACTGGAGACGTACAACAGCATGCCAAATGTCACTGAGACTAACAACAAACTGCATCTGGACATTAATAGTGAAAAAGATATTGTGGAAATAGAACCAGGTGCATACGATATTGATGATTTAAACAAAGTCTTAAAACAGTCTGTAAAAGGTTTTAAACTATGTGCATACATCACTACACTTAAATATGAAATAAGGACTGTAAATACAATGATGACTTAAACCAGAAAGGTTCAATAGGGCGCCTACTAGGTTTCACAAAAGGGCAGGTTTTGAAGAAGGATCCAAGTAAATTTTACAAGTCAGACCAGACTGTGGACATACTTCCCGTCAGCACAATCCAAGTTGAGTGAAACATTGCAATGAACTACTATCTCAACGATAGTCTGATTCATACTACACTACCGGCCATTAAAATTGCTACACCACGAAGATGACGTGCTACAGACGCAAAATTTAACCGACAGCAAGAAGATGCTGTGATATGCAAATGATTAGCATTTCAGAGCATTCACACAAGGTTGGCGCCGATAGCGACACCTACTACGTGCTGACATGAGGAAAGTTTCCAACTGATTTCTCATACACAAACAGCAGTTGACCAGTGTTGCCTGGTGAAACGTTGTTTTGATGCTTCGTGTAAGGAGGGGAAATGCGTACCATCACGTTTCTGACTTTGATAAAGGTTGGATTGTAGCCTATCGCAATTGCGGTTTATCATATCGCGACATTACTGCTCGCATTGGTCGAGATCCAATGACTGTTAGCAGAATATGGAATCGGTGGGTTCAGGAGGGTAATTCGGAATGCTGTGCTGGATCCCCAATGGCCTCATATCACTAGCAGTCGAAATGACAGGCATCTTATCCACACGACTGTAACGGATCGTGCAGCCACTTCTCGATCTCCGAGTCAACAGGTGGGGACGTTTCCAAGACAACAACCATTTGCACGAACAGTTTGACGACGTTTGCAGCAGCATGAACTATCAGCTCAGAGACCATGGCTGCGGTTACCCTGGACACTGCATCACAGACAGGAGCGCCTGCGATGGTGTACTCAACGATGAACCTGGGTGCACGAATTGCAAAACGTCATTTTTTCGGATGAATCCAGGTTCTGCTTACAGCATCATGATGGTCGAATCCAAGTTTGGCGACATCACAGTGAACACACATTGGAAACATGCATTCATCATCGCCATACTGGTGCATCATCTGGCATGATGGTATGGGGTGCCATTGGTTATACATCTCCGTCACCTCTTGTTCACATTGACGGCACTTTGAACAGTGGTCGTTACATTTCAGACGTGTTACGACCCGTGGCTCCACCCTTCGTTCGATCCCTGCAAAACCCTACATTTCAGCAGGATAATGCACTACTGCATGTTGCAGGTCCTGTACGGCCCTTTCTGGATACAGAAAATGTTCTACTGCTGCCCTGGCCAGCACATTCTCCAGATCTCTCACCAATTGAAAACGTCTGGTCAATGGTGGCCGAGCAACTGACTTGTCACAATACACCAGTCACTATTCTTAATGAACTGTGGTATCGTGTTGAAGCTGCATGGGCAGCTGTACCTGGACATGCCATCCAAACTCTGTTTGACTCAATGCCCAGGCATATTAAGGCCGCTATTACAGCCAGAGGTGGTTATTCTGGGTACTGATTTCTCAGGATCTATGCACCCAAATTGCGTGAAAATGTAATCACATGTCAGTTCTAGTATAATATATTTGTCCAATGAATACGCGTTTATCATCTGCATTTCTTCTTGGTGTAGCAACTTTAATGGGCAGTAGTGTATTTACGGATTCTTCCCCTCAGTTGCAGCGAGGTATAAGATTGTTGAGACCCCTGCCAATGCAATATACCTTCCAGTGACAGCTCAGACATTGGACTATTTGGAGTTGCATATTGTGGACCAGAATGAGGAAATCATTGTATGATTACATCTAAGGCAGGACGGGTGTACAGTATAAAACAAGTGCACGCAGTCCACAGCACGTCACTTCACTGCCACACCACAAAGTGATAACATGTGTGAACTACGAGTTTCTTAAATCAGTTGGCTTTAAACCTCGCATTGATGTTCTCACTCAATATAAACAGTTCAGTAGAGTATGATGAGAGATTTATAAGTCAGGTGTACTTCACTCATAAACCTTACACTTTAACCACATTTAACAAGAACAATGAAATTAGGATTGTCATCCAGCACCAAGATGCACTCATGCTTCCATGCAAGAGTTTCATATATCGAGATGGGACATTCAAGAAAATCGATGGCAGCGATACAGTAGGATCCAAGCTTACATGTAACGCTTTAGCATTTCTGTTCCAAGAGATATGCTATGAACTCAGTGGGTCTGAGATCGACCATACACACAATGTTGGCATAACATCAACCCTTAATACATGTATCTCTGCATCATCCATGGATTGCATAGTTTAGAAAATGCGGGGTGGTTCATAGATGATCTGGAGGGTACAACAGAGTACAAGATATTTACTGCATGCATACCTCTAAAAATGCTTATGGGCTGCTCTGAAGACATGAGGCAGATTATTATGAATGCTAAACAAGCAATCATTCTGGTACAGAGTACGACAGATAATAACTCATACATTCAAGGACCTCAAGAAGAGAAGATGATCACAATCAGCAAGATCATATGGAAAATAGTTAACATCAGTGTATCAGATGAGAAGCGTTTGAAACTTTTAAAAATCCTGAATTCCAGTACACTTCTATCACTGACATTTCACTTGTGGGATGTTTTTGAGTACCCAGTGTTACCAACTGTGAGCAGACAAAGATGGGCTATTAAAACCATCTTGCAGCTAGAGACACATAGATTCATCATACTTGCATTTCAGACCGATAGAGGAGGTAATACAGCAAATGATTCCACCATGTTCGACAACTGCAAGTTAACTAATGCCAAAGTCTACCTGAATTCAGAATTCTACCCATATGACAATTTACATCTGCAGTGGAATGAAAATGTATACAGTCTAGCTTATGACATGTATGCAAGGTTTTGTGCTTCTTACTATGAAATTGCCTAAGGAGAGGGAAGAGTGTGTCTACTCAGTCCACGTAAGTTCAAGGAGCTTTCACCGATCATTGTAATAGACTGCTGGAAACAAAATGAGACAATTAAGTCTGTACCTTTAGATGTGTGAACTGAATTTGAATCTTCAAAAAATATTCCCAGAACATACTGCTGCATATGCTGTAGTTCTACATGAACATGTGATCAACTACTGTCCTCTCACCGGAGTTGTACAATGAGCTGTATGAATTAATATGTGCTGCACCATACCTAGAGCATTTCAGAATGGAATTTCAAGGTGTGAACATCATTGTGGACGCTCAGGGTTTCAGTGATGGTGAGCTTAGACAGTTCATATTTAAAGGTGTTGCAGTTGTAACATACACATAAGATGCGCGAATAATAGAGACGTTCTTAGCAAACATTACATCATCGAGGTCTTACAAGTATGTGAAGTGTGCTGAGACATGGAAGAGTGCAAATTGGTTAACACATTTCTACCATGGAATTCACTGGGATGATTCTGGCATAATCTAAAAAGATATGGTGACGGCAGCTAAATTATTCAATCACACAGATACCATCATCAACGTGAAGGGGAAGAAGATCTCTTGGATGTGTCAAATCTTTAAGTTTGTTGCTATTCAAGACCTGCAATTCTACTGGTGTCCTCCTCTCCATCGACTCAAGAAGAAGAAGAAGAAGAATAAGGTGTGTGAAAATAGTGTTGCTCTGTCTGCTTATGAAAATGTAAAATTACTTTTAAGTTGGATAAGAAACAAATGAATTTTTACCTCACAACTTCTGTGTTGTTTTATCTCAACCCTGTTCTCTCTTTGACAGTGTACAGTTTTTTAACCACATGCTATGTCTGTGGTTTTCTTCAAGCACAGGAGATATAATTTTAGACATGTCTGCCATATATCTTTGGAAGCGGACACGGTCACGTGCCTCCTGCTCCCATAACCCAATTTTTGCTGCATGATAGGCGTGATTCCATGTAACCTGTGATGAAGTGTAGGTGGGGAATAATAATAATAATAATAATAATAGTAATAATAATAAATCCTGTGGAGGCCCAGGAAAAGAATGGGCCTCCGGTATGTTCTGCCAGTCATAAAAGGCGACGAAAAGAACAAACCACTAATAGGGCTAACCCCCCTTTTAGTGTGATTAGTTGGTTCAGGACAGAACTAAAGAAGCCTCGGACAAGCGCCGTCATGGTCGGGGACGACGCTTGAACCCTATGCCCGCCCACAATGGTAACGACACTGCTAGCCAACTGGAAAATGATTTGAATCCATATAGAGGTGTTTTGCAGGATATGCTTCCTGCAACCACACTAGAAGGAAAACAAAGACAGAGGATGAGATGGTCAGATGAATTTAATCGACACCTCATGTTCTGTTATTACCAAGCAACAAACCTAGGAACCAACACAACAGGATACAGGTCACAAGTATACACAACATTTATTACCAGATACCCAGAATTAAAATTTTTGTCAGAACAATGACTAGCTGATCAGATCCGTGTAATAATCAAAAATAACAGGATACCCAAGTCAGAATTAGAAAACATCAAACAACAAGTACAACAAATACTGGAACAAAATAATGTGCAATCAGAAGAAGAAGAAAATACACTAATGGACTCAAACATCCCAAAGCAAACAAACAAAGGACAACATGCATCAATTAAACAATCAGAGGAAAGCGAAATCTTAAGACAGCCACCACAACAAGCACAAATAGAACACGAAGTGACACACATGTTAGATATAGAAGAAAAATTTCAGCTGACATATATAGAATACAAAGACACAAATACAGACATTAGACCATTCTTGCATAGACCGCCAAATAACCCACAAGTCGAAACAACAATAAAAACTATCAACACAATCATACACAACAAAATAAATGAAAACACAACTATGGAAGAGCTACAACTACTGGTTTATATAGGAGCACTCACTACACTAAATATACACACTAGGCAGAGATCAGAACTAACCAACACACAGAAGAAACCCACAAAACCAGCATGGCAACACAGGCTACAGATCAGAATAGAAAAACTGAGAAAAGACATCGGACAGCTAACACAATTTATAAGAAATGAAATGTCAGAAAAAAAACGAAAAAGGTTAGGTAAAATCTCACAACAAGAAGCGATAGAGCAATTAGATGAAAAGAAGCAAAAATTACAAGCATTGGCCAAACGACTTAGAAGATACAAAAAGAGTGAAAATAGAAGGAAACAAAACCAAACATTCAACACAAACCAAAAGAAATTTTACCAGACAATAGATAACACACACATTAAAATAGACAATCCACCAAACATAACAGACATGGAACACTTCTGGAGCAACATATGGTCAAACCCGGTACAACATAACAGGCATGCATGGTAGATACAAGTAGAAACAGACACATACAAGATGATACCACAAATGCCTGAAGTGATAATTTTGCAACATGAAGTCACCCAAGCAATTAATTCTACTCACAATTGGAAAGCCCCTGGAAAAGATAAAATAGCAAATTTCTGGCTAAAGAAGTTCACCTCAACACATTCACATCTAACTAAATTATTTAACAGTTACATTGCAGACCCATACACAGTCCCTGATACACTTACACATGGAATAACTTATCTGAAACCTAAAGATCAAGCAGACACAGCAAACCCAGCTAAATATCGCCCCATAACATGCCTACCAACAATATACAAAATATTACCTTCAGTCATTACACAGAAATTAATGACACATACAACACAGAACAAAATTATAAATGAAGAACACAAAGGCTGTTGCAAAAGAGCACGAGGATGTAAAGAGCAACTGATAACAGATGCAGAGGTGACATATCAAGCTAAAACTAAACAAAGGTCACTACACTATGCATACATTGATTACCAAAAAGCTTTTGATACTGTACCCCACTCATGGTTACTACAATAATTGGAAATATACAAAGTAGATCCTAAATTGATACAGTTCCTAAACATGGTAATGAAAAATTGGAAAACCACACTTAATATCCAAACAAATTCAAATAATATCACATCACAGCCAATACAGATTAAGCGTGGAATATACCAAGGAGACTCATTAAGTACTTTCTGGTTCTGCCTTGCCCTGTACCCACTATCCAACATGCTAAATAATACAAATTATGGATATAATATTACTGGAACATACCCACACAAAATGACACATTTGCTATACATGGATGATATAAAACTACTGGCAGCAACAAATCAACAACTCAACCAATTACTAAAGATAACAGAAGTAATCAGCAATGATATAAATATGGCTTTTGGAACAGACAAATGTAAGAAAAATAGCATAGTCAAGGGAAAACACACTAAACAAGAAGATTACGTATTGGATAACTACAGCGACTGCATAGAAGCGATGGAAAAAACAGATGCCTATAAGTATCTAGGATACAGACAAAAAACAGGAATAGATAATACAAATATTAAAGAAGAACTAAAAGAAAAATATAGATGAAGACTAACAAAAATACTGAAAACAGAATTGACAGCAAGAAACAAGACAAAAGCTATAAATACTTACACTATACCAATATTAACCTACTCATTTGGAGTAGTGAAATGGAGTAACACAGACCTAGAAGCACTCAATACACTTACACGATCACAATGCCACAAATATAGAATGCATCACATACATTCAGCAACAGAAAGATTCACATTAAGCAGAAAGGAAGGTGGAAGGGGATTTATCAATATAAAAAACCTACATTATGGACAGGTAGACAATTTAAGAACATTCTTTCTAGAACGAGCAGAAACTAGCAAAATGCACAAAGCAATCACTCATATAAATACATCGGCTACACCACTGCAATTTCATAACCACTTCTACAACCCTTTAGATCACATAACATCAACAGATATGAAGAAAGTAAATTGGAAAAAGAAAACACTACATGGCAACACCTGTATCATCTAACACAGCCACACATCGATCAAGACGCATCCAACACATGGCTAAGAAAAGGCAATATATACAGTGAGACAAAAGGTTTCATGATTGCAATACAGGATCAAACAATAAAAACCAGATATTACAGCAAGCATATTATTAAATATCCCAATACCACAACAGATAAATGCAGACTTTGCAAACAACAAATAGAAACAGTAGATCACATCACAAGCAGATGTACAATACTAGCAAATACAGAATACACCAGAACACATGACAATGTAGCAAAAATAATACATCAACAACTTACCATACAACATAAACTAATAAAACAACACGTTCCCACATACAAGTATGCACCACAAAATGTACTGGAGAATGATGAATACAAATTATACTGGAACAGAACCATTATAACAGATAAAACAACACCACATAACAAACCTGACATCATACTCACCAATAAAAAGAAGAAATTAACACAACTAATCAAAATATCCATACCCAATACAACAAATATACAGAAGAAAACAGGAGAAAAAATTGAAAAATAGATCCAACAGGCTGAGAAAGTCAAGGACATGTGGCATCAGGATAAAGTTGACATTATACCAATTATACTATCAACTACTGGAGTCATACCATACAATATCCACCAGTACATCAATGCAATACAGCTACATCCAAACGTATATATACAGCTACAGAAATCTGTAATTATTGACACATGTTCAATTACCCGAAAGTTCCTAAATGCAATGTAACATATACCGTACAGTTAAAAGGAAGTCACTCTTGATCTAGGTCCACATCACTTTCCATTTTTCACCAGACATAACGTCTGAGAAAGGAAAGAAATAATAATAATAATAATGCTGACCCTAATAGAGAGAGAGAGTACATATGACTAGTATTATGCTGTTTACATCTAACCTATGGTACGTGGCTGAATGGTATTTACAAGCAGGCAGAAGAGGACTTCATCACATCTATGGTGTGTAGATGAACAATATTTACAAGCACCTTTGGTGCATGGAAGAGAAATGCATCTATGATGCGTAGATACTTTTTTTCTAGGAAGAACACCTACAGTACTCTCTCTCTTTTAACTGTAATAACCTATTTACACTATGATGAAAGGATCGTACTATTTCACAAATCCACACTCTTTTTCTCACTCTTTTTCACTCACTTATTCACACTCAAGTAGAGTCCCTCCATCCCCCTCACATTCATGCAGTAAACAGTGTGAGTATGGAAGGGATTCAATCCTGTCTTCACAAATGACCCTTTTATTGTCATGATGTGTCAGGCCGACTTTAGTATGCAACAGTATACAACTCATGCCCTCGCAATTGAATACTGGTTTGCCATACCAAATGCAGTGGTTGCGGTGGAGTGCCGTGAACGCCTCCGTACAGGCAGTGCAAGTAGTCTTCAATAGAAAGGGCTTTTGATGCCTTACGATGCACACCCTTAGCCCACCTCTGGGTGCTACCTTATAATGTGCGAAACACATACATTTTAGAGCGTAGACCTACAAACTCCACAATCAGCAGTCCATTCACCTCGTCCTTCATAAGCCTGATAACCTTCTTCTTCTGTGGAATAATTCCATAAGGATTATCGGCCGTGTACGAGGACATGTCGAATTCATTACCATGGCACTTCATTACTTCATATGCATTGCAGTTCTTCACCCAATAGATGAAGCTATCTGTATCAATATAAAGTATTTTTGGATCTGCGAAATGATTTTTCACAAACTCATAATGAAAGCGGGTGTACTTTGGATGGATCTAGGATACACATCCCCACATAAATAAGTTTCATAAACTCTACTACAGTTTTCGCCATCTACACAGCAACACAGTTCTCATTAAATATAGTGACCTGCTTAAAATTTGGTCTGACAATCGATTTCTGTAAACCCCATTGTCCACCCCATCGTGTTCTAATTTTAATATCGCGTTCAGCCCTAACATTTTGCATTGTTTTTCCGAAAATGCAATTATTCATTAATCTGAAAAAATCTTTTTCAAAATTACTAGACGCAGAAGTTATTTTTGCGGTATTCAGTTCATAATGAGCATCTGTTATGGCATCGCCTATAAGGGTACTGGAAAATGCCGTTATGTCAGATGGCCTGGTTTCGCAGAGTTTCCCCATACTCTCCAGGTACTCATATGGGAAAACACCGTTCCTAGTCACAAATTGAAACTTTTCCTCATCGGAATATGCAGGTCGAGTGATATGCATTTCACTCTGAGATACAGTCTTAGCTAATTTCTGGCGGTGGGGGCGGGGAGGCGGGGGGGAGGGGGGCCCTTGCATAAATCGCAATGAATCCAAAAATCGCAGCATAATTCCCGATGTCATTCATTTGGAGAAGGATATGTACTTTTCAACACTCTCAGGCAGGACACTTACCCGATCGTTCTTCATACCGAAATTAGCTAGTTGCTTGACGAGAAAGTGTGCATCATACCCGCTTAAATTATGGAAAAATACGGGTATGTGGTGTGGAAGATGATATTTCAGATATAGCCGGCCGCTGTGGCCGAGCGGTCCTAGGCGCTTCACTCCCGAACCACGCAACTGCTGCGGTCCCAGGTTCGAATCCTGTCTCAGGCGTGGATGTGTGTGATGTCCTTAGGTTAGTTAGGTTTAAGCAGTTCCCAGTCTAGGGGACTGATGACCTTAAATGTTAAGTCCCATACTGCTTGGAGCCATTTGAACCATTTTTTGATGTTTCAAATTGCATATGTTGTGAGCCGCGCCGTAGAAATTTCCAGTAAGATGACAGTGATCCCAGAGAGGAGTTTCCGCTTTCCTATCTAACGGCAGCTCACAGATATGACAATTAGTGGCACTTTCGTATTTCTGTACATCCCTGGCATTATTCTCCTGGATATGGTGTTGGTTTAAAGCTTATCCACCTTCAATGAGAAATCCCAAAGCTCAGAGAGCAGCCAAAACGCGGGATTATCCCCGATATACGAAATGTACTTGTTGCAACTAGAGTCATAGGAACATACAATCTGATATGCTGCGTATTTTTCAGTGAAGGTGCTGTGTGAGACCTGGGGATCACCTTCACATCAAATCACAGAGGCCAGGAGACATTCAAAATCGCAATACATTGCAAGTGAACAACACTCCTAGTGGTGATCTTTCTTAAATTTCATAAATTTATCCAATTTATCCTTCTCTGTGGGCATAATAGCATGTATCGGCTCCATGGAAGAGCAATCTACTAGATCTTCGTTAAAAGCTCCTTGCTACGAAAATAACTCAAGCACCTGAAGAAAAGATGCGATTTTCCTGATTATTAAGTTGCTTGGATATAATTCTCGACATGCCTTTGATCCAGATGCAATGCTGCTTTTCTCCTTCAGAGAAAAGCAGCATGTTTACCTGATGGGGTCGCCCAACTGCAAATTTTGAAAAATGGTAGAGTCTAACAAGTATATGTTTTTTCTCCTCTACTTCTTTCGATCCGTAAACATGGACCGATATTCTGGTATTTTGTGCCTTAAATTTACCTATGTCACGGATTTTCACGGGGAAATAGATACGGTCGAAGTTATAAAGTCCACACACATCCAAACCTTTACCGTATGAGTTTGGGTGCTCAGGATGGTCTCTGTAATGATAATTTCGCTGACCTGCAAGGATTGACCACGCAAAACAGTACTGATCTTTATTCTCTATCTTAAGACAAGTTCGCTTGGCTGCTATATCGTCTGGTAGCTTGATATGACTGGACCCTCCATTTACTGGATCATAGACATGTATATGAACAACAATGTGTAAAATCTGGCAGAGAGCTTTTCCTGATCCTCTTACTCGCATCTCAGTAAAATGATCAAGAATAGCTCTCAAGGTTGACTCCCAGTACCATGGGGCGATTGCTGTCCCCTGGGTTATCACGCTGTTATCCCCCCAAATGTACGAAACATATCTGGATCATGATGTCCTCCTGCCAAATTCTCAATCTGGTTGAAAGAGATGCGCCACTCAAAAGCCTTAGCAACCGCTTCCTATTCTAATACACCCATAACTTGACTATCCCCCTCTGGTCTATCGCTAACAGGACGGGCTAGAGAGCTACCATTAGCCATGAATTCACTATGATTAATGGTACTACTGCTACTATATACTGTCGACCCTGTGGACGACTGAGCAGGTGACAGGGCTTGCAAAGTTACGTGCTGGGGCGTGGCATGCTTACAGGTGCGCCTACCTGGTCTGCGGGCAGTGGCAGTGAGGGTTGTGTGGCAGGTGTGTCCTCCTCCCAGTGAGAACAACCCGGGCTGGGTGCAGGCAGAGCATAACAGACGAAGCTAGTTCGTTTCTGTGGGTTTGCTCCAGCATCACTTAGCACGCAACCACTTGCAGAGGCGCCTGCAGCTGCCTGCAACCTCTGCCGAGCAGTTAACAAAGGCGTGTGAGACGGTTACGTGTGCCAGCAGGGACCTGTCGCTTTTGCAGGCCCGCCTACATCTGAGAGGCTGCAGAGAAGGTGGTTCTGTAAAGACTGAGGGAAGCAATAAGTACCCACAACCACATGATATGAGGAAGAGAACACTGGTTTATATAATAGCAATAATAATAATGGTAATTACCTAATTCGCCCTGTCGCCAGGACTGCATCTCCTCCCAAATTCCTGGGTCCAGGGGGATGTCTTACATCCAGTTTAGTGTTGTGTATCCCCGCTCCTCGGCCATCTCATGTACCCACTCAGGCACTGGGAGGATGGATGTAGATCTACAGACGTATCTTAATCAATAGACTCTGTAACATAAAGCACATGAGTTCAGCAAAGGAACTTCATTAAACAAGCATGCTCTAAAGCATAACTATGCAAGGTAATACCATCTACATCAGATGTCTGTACATACACTCTAAAGCAGGATGCACAAACAGAACCATAACACCACTAGATAAAGAAATTCTGGCTCTCGGTCTTGAAGTGAGGAAGACTACTGTTGCTCTCTCATCTCCTCCACAATCTTTGGATTTATTTTTCTCAATATCTCTAGCCCGAATTCTGAAACAAAATGAGCGAGTATAGTGTAGGAGAGAGGGAGAGAGAGACAGAGAAATAAAATTCCCGTGACATGAACGCACAAGAACTAAACCAACTTTCACACACACACACACACACACACACACACACACACACACACACGAACGAATGGACGCAGCATCACGCGATAGCGTGAATCAATGGGTGTTGAGCATCTTGGAGGGGTGGGGTTGTTAGTGGGGGTGGGCTCACTAGCAGTCCTAGTGACTGAAAGCTGAACTAGCCAGATGCTTCCAGTAACTCGAGGAGACATGAGTCTCTGATAATTTATGAATTTACAATGAAAGAATTCATATATGAGTGAAGATGCTGTTTGGAATACACGCTGGAAGATACTGAATTCAGCCTCTGCATCTGGAGTCATTATGTGTATTACGAGCTCAGCTGTGGATTAGATATATTCTGGATCAAGGAAGGGAGGTATTTTTATTGCATCTCGCTCAAAGTCTCTGAGCTTAGTGATTTTCGACAGTGAATTTATATATGAGAAATTATACATTGCTGGTATTAAGACTAGTGTTTCTTACATTTAGCTTAGCTTCATAAACGCTGTAGCAAATGATTTAGAGAGTCTTGAGATGATAAAACGGAGAGTTTTAGTATTTAGAAATGGTGTACAGTGGAAAAGATGAAATTCTGCACTATTTTCGTAAACAAGTTCTGTTAGGGCAAGAATTTCCATGCAGACAAGCTGAGACATCACGAAAGCTCCTACAAAAGCAATCATTTGCTATTTCTAGGACACTATACAATTTCCAAGAAGTCGACTTGGTTCTTATTTTACATAGCCATGTGACATCAGTATAACATTGCGAACCTTGTTAGATGCGCTTGCAATGGTATGTAGCTATGCACGCACATATTGCGGTGATGCATTAGCCACGCCGGGCAGGTATGCGTGCGTGCACAGCTAGATGCAGCTCGAATGTACCTTTAGGGTCACGAGGAAGAGAAAGCAGCCTGTGCTATTCTGGGAAGCAATGGAACAGATTTCTGCAGAATCTGTGATGATGACTCGCTCTGCAAATAGGTCTTCACTCCCGTCTGGTTGCATCAGCAACGGTACCTAGGTGAGCACATATTTGGAGAGGAATTTCTCAGATGGCAAGTATGAAAGGGATGCTGCCGACACATTCTTGCAGGACCTGAACAGGCACCTGTGTGTGGCTTGGCAGCTGACGGTCTCGCCATCACTTTGTGGGGGGCTGTCGGTGCATCCCGACTTCTGGGAGCATCCTGTGCGGCCCAGTGGACAGGGTGCGGCAGGCAGAGTATGCGCGCATTGTTTGTGTGTCTGTTGCATTATTTTGTGAGCAAGTATGTAGACTGCCCTATGCGTTATTTGGACAGTTTACAAGTAGTGAGCGTGTCTGCAGGGCGTTTTACAAGCGTTATTTTGATAATTTACAAGTATTTTTTCATGTCTGCACTTCAGTGTACTAGATTAATTCGGTGATTTACGAATGGTTTACAAGTCTGTATGCTGTGTGCTTCATTATTTTGGTAATTTACGATTTGTTTGCGTATCTGTACATTAGTGTACTGCATTATTTACGAGTAGTTTGCAGGTCTGCAGACTGTGTATTGTGATCCCAAGCACATCAGGGCGAGTGTTTCGTTTCAGTGAAATAAATATGCTATCTCAAATTGGTCCCTAAATAAATTATTCCAAAATAAATAAAGTACATGCCTTCCTCTCTCCAGCAGCCCAGTGCAGACTGAGTCATTTTCGTGTCATTTTCCCCCACCCCAAACTGCCATCCTGGATTATATCACAGGAGGGATGACAGTGTCCTCTGGTAGCGGTACTGTGTACTAGGTCAGTTGCACTCCAGACCTCATGGTGGACACACTGCATGGCTGTACTGCCTCAAATTGTTTAAATTAAATCTTATGTCTAGCACTGGCTGAGTCCTTTTCTCTTCCAGTTCCTAGAAGAGGTGGCGGTCAGGTGAGTTAGATTAGTGGAGGTAGCCCAACTGCTCTTTCTTTCCCACCATTTTCTTAGGTTAAATAAGTAACCCAAGTGCCCTTTCTTTCCTGCCATTTTCTTAGGTTAGCAGAGGTAGCCCAATTGACCTATCTTCCATCCGAAATTCAAACTTGCGCCAAAGGCAGCCATCTTGGATAACGGTACTCGCGCCATCAGCAGACGTCACTGCCCCTTAAGGGTAGGCAACCCACACGTTTGGGGTGACACACTCCTCTCTCCCCTACTCATGTCATCTGTCGGCCTGGTGTGAAATGTTCCGTAAACGCCTCACCCTCACAGCCGGCTAGCCAGTGCCAGCTGCCGGGTGCCTGCGTAGATATGCAATAAACCTATGTCGACAACTTGCTGTTGCTGCTAATGAGACCATGTGTGCCAGTCAACAACCACTCCACACCATGCTGGAACGCTGCTAGCCCCAAGTCCAATTGCCTATTGTCAGTGCCTCACATGTGGGTACGCCGTATCACTATATTCCACGGCTGCTGCAAAACTGCCAACAGTCCCTGGCATTCAACCAGTGCATAGCACACAGTGCACTGTTACAGAGAGGTTGCTTCTTATCTGTGGCGATGGACCAATCAGCACCGCACCATCAGTTAGGAATGTGGACAGTTGTTTGTCATTTGATGTACTCTACAGGTACTGAACTCCCATCGCAGCTGGCAACATTATATCTTGCAGTTAAGAACTGTAATGTGTCGTATTGTGCTGTGCAGCGGACTTCCTCAGCTAACATCGTGATTGCAGCCACTTCAACGCGCTCCCATCTCCGCCCGTACTCACCCAATACGGTACCGTTACGATGTCTTTTTACGGTGTGTACAGGCATGCAAGCCACACAGAAGCTCGCCTTCGCCCCTCACTCCATTTATGAGTGGAATATGGACGTTCTTTTTAGAAAACCTAAATGCGAAATTATACTGAACATACCGTTGCGGTGATGATTTAAGAGAACCCTACAGTACATGGATTCATATTTTAAAGTAAAATCTACCGGACACTAATACGCAGACCCGGTGGAGACATACATATATTAGCGCTGTATAGATAAGAGACATTTTGCTCTCATCATAGATGCAGGTACTTGACACAGAACACTTAATCTTCGAAAGTATACTGTCGTTCGAACCCTCATTAAAGCATTTTTAAGACCATCAGTAACACCACTTTATCGTTTGTTCCGAAATCTCAAAACATCCGAGATTTAGTTACAGATATTCAAAATGGGACGACTGCTTAATAGATTGCCTGCATTACAGTGACGAAAAAGAAAAAAATCAGAACGTCAAGAAGGACTTGTGTGACATAAACGACAGTTGATTGGCGTGTTTCTACATCTGAAAAATGATGTCTATTCAGATTTCACGCTAGTCGCATAAGGCTGACGCTAATAGAATCACTATGAGGATGCAAGTCAGGTTTGCTTTAAATACACACTATAGCGGTCGAGAGCGTTAATTACGTTCGAGATTGGACGTGGTAAATTGAATACGTTAATATATTCGCAACTGCGAATATGGACAACCGTGAGCTGTAGAAAGAAATGACGACAATGAAAGTTTGTGCCGGACCGGTACTCGATTTCGGATCTCTCGTTTATCGCGAGGGGTCTCCTTACCGTTTGGCTCTCCGTGCCCGACTCACGGCCAGACCCAAACTTCCATGTCGTCAACCATGCGTCTGCAGCCTGTACTCATACATCCATTACGTATATTCCAGTACAGGTAAAACATTTTTCTTGAAAGTCGCTTTCCCGGTGTCGACGGATAAATAAAATATTGCAGTGCCTGTGTTATTCTGAATTACGATGCGCCGTAATTCAGAATAACAGAGTAACTGCAATATCGTGGTGAGTTGACGTTAGTCAAAAATGTCTTTATGACGACAAATACGCCATCATCAACACCTCTCTGAGTTTGATCGAGGTTGTGTAACAGGATTACAAAGAAAGACTTCACAGGAATGTAGCTAATGATTGCAGGCAGCGGTGGTTACGAGAATGTACGGTCCAAGAAGACTGGGCTCCCGACGGTTACGGGCACTACCGAGAGGGAAGACCATCGTATTCAGTGTACGGCTCTGGCGCGTCGTACTGCATCTGCAGCAGCCATTTGAGTAGCAGTTCGACCAAAATGACACAACGAACTGTTACAAACCCCTACTTCAACGACAGCTCGGAGCCAGGCGCTCTGTACAGTGCATTGTGCAGTACACTGATCCCAAACCACCGCCACTTGTGACTGCAGTGGTGTCAAGAGAGAGCTCACTGTAGGACAGGATAGAGGTATGTTGTATTTTCTGATGAAAACTGGTCCTGTTTCTGTGGCAGCAATGGTCCTGTGTTCGTTAGGAGGCCAGTTGAGGGCATGCTACCAACCTTTCTGCGTGTTAGACAAACTGGACCTACACCTGGAGTTATGGTCTGGAGCGCGATTTAATCTGACAACAGGAGCAATCTCGTTTTATCCCATGCACCCTGACTGCAGATTTGCACGTCTGTCTGGTGAGTCGACCTGTTGTTCTGTCGTTTATGAACAGCATTCCACGGGGTGTTTTCCAATAGCACAACAGTCGCCCACATGCAGCTGCTGTACCCCAGACTGTCGACATGTTCCTTTGGTCTGCTCTACCACCAGATCGGTCTCCAATCCCAGCACATATGAGATACCGTCCTATGACAGCTACAGCATCAACTGCATACAGCATTAACTGTCTCTGTATTGTCCGACCGAGGGCAACGGGCATGGAACTCCATCCCACAAACTGACATCTGGGACCTGTACAACACAAGGTATGCACGTTTGCATACTTGCATTCAAGATTCAGACGGTTGCACCGGTTATTAATTTGCAAAGGCTTATCTTACGGCTACATTAGCCTGCGATCTTGCAGTGTTAATCACTTAAATATGTTACCTACACAAAGGTATTTCCGAAATTTCATTACTGTACGTTAATTATTCTTTGGTGTTGCGTTTTTTTTCGTCATGTACATTGCGGCGCGATTATACGCTACACAATACGCTAACCTTACCGATGACATTTCTATGTCTCTAATTTGACACAAGACATAGAATCCACTATGTAACGCACGGTACTTTCCAGTAAGAACTATACTTTACGAAGTCAAAGAACGATGAGTATAATGGTAACGGTTTGATATGTTTTACGCAACTGCACTCGCTTAGTGGTACTTCATCTCTCGATTACATGATATTTACATATCTAGCTGTTGATGTACTTTTCAAATCTCTGGAAGCCTCGAGTATGATTTCTGTGTAACACCAAAAAATGGTTCAAATGGCTCTGAGCACTATGGTACTTAACATCTGTGGTCATCAGTCCCCTAGAACTTAGAACTACTTAAACCTAACTAACCTAAGGACATCACACACATCCATGCCCGAGGCAGGATTCGAACCTGCGATCGTAGCAGTCGCGCGGTTCCAGACTGAGCGCCTAGAACCGCTAGACTACCGCGGCCGGCGTGTAACATCAATTGGACAATCCTCTGAAAGGCTGAAAGATACTAGAACGTATAAATTTTAAACCAGTAAACCATTATTCACTGAAACAAATTGAGATGAAAAGTTTTGTGTTGGATCTGACGTATACATACATGACGAGATTGCAGAATGCACAATGCGAGTGAGATGATGATGGTAATTTAACGCCGTCCAGCAGTTCTTAGGTCCATGAGTTAGCCAAGAACAACAGAGCATTACTACGCATTGTAACTCCGTATGAGACTGCTCACCTTCTCCAGTATAAAGGTTCTGTTCTGGCTACAATTACTTATCATTCATCTCAAGTTAGCTTCATGCTACAAAATGCACATTTATTTCTAGATACCATTGTGAAGTGTAATTTCATTCAACAAGAACGTTTGTGTGATAAGTCTTTTGCCGACAAAGACTTCGAACGCTCAATATAGCGATGGTGTGCTGTTATGACTTACACTCAACTACACATGCAAGGCCGGCCGAAGTGGCCGTGCGGTTAAAGGCGCTGCAGTCTGGAACCGCAAGACCGCTACGTCGCAGGTTCGAATCCTGCCTCGGGCATGGATGTTTGTGATGTCCTTAGGTTCGTTAGGTTTAACTAGTTCTAAGTTCTAGGGGACTAATGACCTCAGCAGTTGAGTCCCATAGTGCACAGAGCCATTTGAACAATTTTTATACATGCAAGCTTGGGATTGCCGGCAGATCCAGCACGCAGACGAATCAGTTCTACAGCGTTTTTAAAGTAAAATCGTCCGTGCACTGTTGCAATGGTCTGCAGGCCTTTAAGCGCCGTGTAGCCACCTGACGTTTTCCTCACTACATAGACGGAGCTACGTGACAGGGAACTCACAATGTAACTCCATATAAGAATGCTTGCATTCACAAGTATAAAGGTTCTACAATAATTTACCACTACTGCCCAGTTTGCTTTATGTTCTTTCTAGACACCACTGTGAAGAGTAATTGTAAGAATGACTACTTGTAGGACTTACATTCACAGTCAATGAAAATATATCCATTTGTACGGAAATTATCCAACTCAGAGTCTAAGCTTACTGCTGTTACAACTTACGTGGACGGTTTGGATTATCAATGGATCAAACATGTTACAGCGGATTCTTGCCGGTTTGCTTAGGTATTTGACATTACATGGTTACACATTTATCGTATACTGAGGATTCAATACTGAGATCCAGAAATGTCCCAGGTCCATTCCGATCAGACGAATTTAATGGCTAATGAGCAGTGTAGCATTATTCGGCTCTTCTACCGCAGACACCCAGCTTGCTGGAAGACAGAACACAGTTCGTTTTCCTAGACTCCGAATATTTCACATCTCAGTATACATAAATGCAGACAAAGATATCAAACATTTCCACAGTATTTCTAAATTATTTGTGATGAATACGTTTGTGATTCCTTCAGCAAAATGTTGATCTACTTGAGAATGTCTGGTTATGAATCCACTTCTACTATTACCGCTAGTTGGGAACCTTTTCCGCTATAGGTATGCCTTGGTCTGATTGCTATTTAATATCGATGTACACGAAAGCCTTCTGCTGGCCAAGATTGCAGATGGCCATGGTAGACTGGTACGCTGTTAACAATTCCCGGCAGATCGAGCATGCAGACGAATCAGTCCTACAGCGATTTCCTCCTGAGGTATGCGGCAAAGTATTTTTACGCACAACTCCTGCAAATTAAGATGCGTTAAGATCAAGTTAATGTCGTCAATAATGGGCGCAGCTGAACTCAGTGACTGTTACTTTGTAGGTTGTAGAATCGTTAAGATCAGACGAAATTGATGACTAAGACATCAGTGTGAGTGTTCCCTTGCCTACTATATCACGTTTGAATCTTAATCTGCAGTCAATTACAAGATTGCTCGTGTGGAAAAATGTGCTGTAATAGTTCTTAAAGATGTGTGGTTAATGTGGCTCAGTTGATAGAGTTCTAGTGTTTGTTGTGGTAGTACATTCATTCCTCAGATTCCAACAAAAGGTTCCATAGGGAATTCAGTATGATGTATGATATGAGTAGGTTCATACCATAAGACTGCAATAGGTTCCCAACTAGCTGTAATAGTAGAAGTGGATTCATAACCAGACATTCTCAACTAGATCTGCTACAGCGACCACACACTCTTCTGATGTGAGACAGTATTATTTTTCAACGAACACTGATTTTCCAATTCCGTTCAATTCGAATTCATATTCAGTTCAATTCAATTCGTTCTCAACTAGCTGACTACAATGGTCACAAACTGGTTTGCTGGTTGGCAACATTATTCTTTAACTAACATTCTTTTTCGCTATAGGTATGCCTTGGTCTGATCGCTATTTGATATCGATGTAGACGAAATATTAAGCATCATCTTTCATAAAAACAGAAATTGATGTAATATTCAGGGTAGCATTGCACGTGATTTTTAGATTTTCTCCTCACATCAATTGTGTTTTGCGTTATGCGTGAGAAGGCCAACGTTTCCAAGGCATTTCTGCGTGGTGACACGCAAGGAATCTCAATATGTGACTGATACGTAAAGCATGTTCATAATCGTCTGGTGTATTAGTGGGACTTGTATTAGCATTCTTGCACATTTCCCTAGGATTACTAAATGAATGCCTGTATGTATTTGTGTCTTCATGGACATGGGACCGTACTGCGGCTGCCAGATGTGTAACTTTCAATTTTGCTGGGCAGCACCAAGCGTCGCCTTGTAATGAGAGGGCGCGCGACGACTGCACACTGCAGAGCGGCGAGACATTCGGAGGCAGAACGTTACTTGGCGTCTAGCTGAACTGTTCAACATTGCGTAGGTGACCTGCCATGATCACTGCTGGTAGAGGGCAATGTCTTCACCTCTGCTGACACTTGCAAGCCTTGCTGATAGGGGCAGGCTTCTTTTGCACGGCACAACAGCAGTCCTGGCGCCACCGTCAGAAACCCAGGAGGAGCCTGAAGAACGTTACATTTTCCTTTCAAACAGGTCCTGAAAGAAACCTCCCTGTTTGTAATTGTATAAATCAAAACTCAGCCTTTGAAAATTCAAATTATCAGAAATAAATATCATGTATCTACATCTACATATAGATGGATACTATGTAAATCAAGGAAAGCAAAAATCAAGGGAGATAGATCAGCTATTGTGAATTAAATAAAGATTTTCAGAAATTAGCTAGAAGAGATAAAAATATATTCTTTAATGAACAGTGCAAGGAAGTTGAAGATAGTAACGTAATGGGGAAGACAAGAGATCTTTATAAGAAAATTAGAGAAATTAAAGGAAAATTCCGGGCAAAAATTGGAATGATAAAAGATAGAAACGGGAAAGATATGAGTGAAGCAGAGGATGTTAAGGGAAGATGGGCAGAATATGTAGAAGACCTATACAAGAGAGAACTGCGTCATGACAGGGCTCCTACTGCTGATGTTAATGTTAATTTAGAACTAGAGCCAGATATTTTGGAGAGCGAAATCCAGTGGGCCCTTGAAAATATGGCTGATAACAAAACTAGTGGACATGATGAAATACCAGCAGAATTGTTTAAAGTCACTGGAAAGGATGCAGTGAAAGTGCTGCACTCAATATGTCAAAAAATATGGATCACGCAGCAGTGGCCAGAAGACTGGAAAAGATCAGTATTCATCCCCATTCCAAAGAAGAAAAGTTCTAAAGAATGCTCAGATTACCGAACAATCGCACTTATTTCACATGCTAGCAAAGTTATGTTGAAAATCTTACAAAATAGACTTCGCCAATATCTAGATCGAGAGCTGCCAGAAGAACAAGCTGGATTTAGGAAAGGAAGAGGAACTAGAGATCAAATTGCTAACATTCGGTGGATTATGGAAAAAGCGAGAGAATTCCAGAAAGATGTGTACCTCTGCTTTATTGACTACGCCAAAGCCTTTGACTGCATCGATCACAACAAATTATGGAACGTACTGAAAAACATGGGTGTACCAGGTCACCTCATTCATCTGATACGGAGTTTATACCTTGACCAAGAAGCCACGGTGAGAACTATGTATGGAACAACGAAATGGATAAAGATTCAGAAAGGGGTCCGGCAAGGCTGCATACTGTCACCGTACTTATTCAATCTGTATGCAGAACATGTCATGAGGAATGCGAGGCTAGATGAAGGAGAAACAGGAATTAAAATAGCTGGAATAAATGTAAACAACCTCAGGTACGTGGATGATACGATCCTATTGGCAGAAAGTGAAGAAGATTTGAGAACACTCTTACTGAAGGTGAAAGACGAAAGTGAAAAGGCTGGTCTTATGCTGAATGTGAAGAAAACGAAAATTATGGCAACTACACCTACCAATTCGTGGGATATAGCAGGAGAAACCATGGAAGTAGTGACCACATTCAGTTATCTCGGTTCCCAGATCTCTGCTGACGGTGACTGCAGCCATGAAATCCGGAGACGCCTGTTGCTCGGTAAACAGGCGATGTCAAACCTTGACAAGGTTATAAGGTCCAGAGACATAACACTAGCAACAAAGATCCATATTGTGAGGGCTATGGTCTTTCCAGTTGTGATGTATGGATGTGAGACCTGGACCATTAGAAAGGCTGAACGGCGAAGAATTGACTCCTTCGAATTGTGGTGTTGGAGGAAACTTCTTAGAGTTCCATGGACTGCAAAGAGAACCAACAGATCAATATTGGAGCAAATTAAGCCAGATTTCTCCCTGGAAGGTCTAATCTTAAAACAAAAGCTGACCTACTTTGGACACACAATGCGAAGGCATGCCTCGCTGGAAAAAACATTAATGCTGGGGAAGATTGAAGGAACTAGAAGAAGAGGACGTCAGAGGATGAGATGGATCGATGGCATCACAGAAGCAATGTGTTCCAACCTGGAAGGTCTACGGGAGAAAGTGCAAGACAGGAAAAAGTGGCGTGATTTGGTTCATGGGGTCACGAAGAGTCGGAACCGACTAAACGAATAGAGAGAGAGAGAGATGTAAATCACACTTAAGTGCTTGGCAGAGGGTTCATCGAACCACCTTCACAATAATTCTCTATTACTCCACTCTCGAACAGCGCGCGAAAAAAAAGCGAACACCTATATCTTCCCGTGAGAGCACTGATTTCCCTTATTTTATTATGATGATCGTTTCTCCCTGTGTAGGTCAGCGCCAACAAAATATTTTCGCATTCCGAGGAGAAAGTTCGCGATTGAAATGTCGTGAGAAGATCCCGCCGCAACGAGAAACGCTTTTGTTTTAATGACTTGCAGCTCAAGTCCTGTATCATGTCAGTAAAACTCTCTCCCCTATTTCGCGATAATACAAAACGTGCTGTTCTTCTTTCAACTTTCTCGATGTACTCCGTTAATCCTATCAAGTAAGCATCCCACACCGAGCAGCAGTACTCCAACAGAGGACGGACAAGCGTAGTGTAGGCAGTCTCTTTAATGGATCTGCTGCATCTTCTAATACAACGCAGTCCTTGGTTCACCTTCCCCACAACATTTTCTGTGTGTTCTTTCCAATTTAAGTTTTTAAGTTGTCCGTAAGTGTAGTTTTTAGGTATTTAGTTGAGTTTATGACCTTAAGATTTGGTTCACTTACCGTGTAACCGAAGTGTAACGGATTTCTTTTAGCACTCAAGTGGATGACCTCACACTTTTCATTACGTAGGGTTGATTGGCAATTTCTGCACCATACAGACATCTTTGTTCTTATCTTCTAATGACTTTACCAGTCGATAAACGACAGTATCATCTGCAAACAATCTAAGATGATTGCTCAGATTGTCTCCTAAGTCGTTCATATAGATACGGAACAGCAGAGGGCATATAATACTACCCCGGCGAACGCCAGAAATCACTTCTGTTTTACACGATGACTTCCCATCGGCTACTATGAACTGTGTCCTCCCTGACAGGAAATCACGAATCCAGTCGCATAACTGAGACGATATTTCATAAGCACGCAATTTGATTACAAGTCGCTTGTGAGTTACAGTGTCAAAATCCTTTCGGGAATCTAGAAATACGGAATGAATTTGAAATCTCTTGTCAATAGAACTCAACACTTTGTGTGAGTAAAGAGCTAGTTTCGTTTCACAAGAACGATGTTGTCGACATTCATGTTGACTTTGTGTCAATAGACCGTTCTCTTCGAAGTAATTCATAATATTCGAACACAATACATGTTCGAAAATCCTGCTGAATATCGACGTTAATGATATGGTCCTGTAATTTAGTGGATTCATCCGATTGCTTTTCTTGAATACTGGTGTGTCCTGTACAACTTTCCAGTCTTTGGGTTCGGATCTTTATTGATTAAGCGGTTGTGTATGATTGCTAAGTACGGAGCTATTAAATCAGCATACTCTGAAAGGAACCTAATTGCTATATAGTCTGGACCGGAAGACTTGCTTTCACTAAGTGATTTAATTTGCTTCAGTATTCCAAGGATACCTCTTTTTTCCAGTGGCTGTTGCACCTGATTTGTTAAATTCAATTACTAAAATATTTTTTTGGAAAAATAGCCATTACACCTAATCACTGAATTCGAACTGTTGTTCTTGTTATAGTGCCTGTGGTGTCTTAGTCCAATTCTAATTTTAAAATATTTCGGTAAAGTGGCCATTCGGCCTGCTCATTAAACGTAACTTAAAATTTTTTGGTAAGGTGGCTGCTGGGTCTAATTATTGAGTTCCTGCGACGGTGTCTGCTTAGATATTCAGTTTGTTTAATTTTTTTGGTAAAGTGGCCACTGGGCTCAGCAGCTTTGAAAAATTGTACAGGACTGTCCTTAAACTGACATACAATATTTTTAGCGCAACGCAATCTGACTTTCAAAAATCCCTACAAAAGAATGGCCCTGACTAACATTAACCTATACGTTTCACAAATCACTTACCTCACAAAAATCTTGGTTACTCGAACTACTGCAATACAGCGAGCACCACTACTGCCAGCTAAATAAAAGATTCAAACTACGGAAGGCACTAACTACTGATAGGGATAGTTAGCAAATGAAAGATATTAATAGAGAACAAACAATGTATTTACCTTAATAGTCATAATATATATAGCGGTTCATGACAAATTACAAAACTCCGCCATCTCTCTCCCCACATCCACCACTACTGGCGGCTCACCACCAACTGCGCAACGCTACGCGCTGTTCACATCCAGCTGCCGCTGCCCAACACTACAATGGCAGACAACAATGCAAACTAGCCACAGACTGCACACAGCACAGCCAGTGATTCTCACACAGAGTGCTACGTGGCGTTACCAATAAGAAAACCTAAACAGCCTAATTACATAGCCCCCATGCTCCCCACAAAAAATTTTACAAATTTTTTGGGCAGTGGCCAATAATGATTTGATAAAATTTTTCATAATTACAATAACAAAGATATCAAATGCACACACTTATTGATACATTGTTGTTCAAAAGCTAAAATTTTCACAGTCCATAAAGACAGTCCTGATCATTCATCACAGTAACATTGCAGTGTTTTTCTCAAAGTCTGAGCAGTAAAAGAAAATGCACACGGAAGTAGTGGATTTCCATGCAGTCTTGAAGAAGTAGTGTTGTCCCTCCAATGGAAAGACAGTGCTGACTCTCGACATTCTGACAGATAATGGGCCACAACAGAGCAAACCCATTGTAGTCCTGGTAGAGATTACGGTATTGGTGGGCCACCAGAGGTGTAGACCCACTGCAGTCCTTGTAGAAATAATGGTATTGGTGGGCCATCAACGATGCAGATCCACTGTAGTCCTTGTAGAGACGGCCAGCAGCCATCTGTTGCGACTGTGCAGGTGCACAATCACCATTGAAGAGTCTTGCGGATAATATAGCAGGTCCATAACCACCTCTTGTGCACTCACAAAGTTTTTGGAATTGTCCTTAGAACCAGCAATGCTGTTATCCAGTCCCTTGCAGAATTACTAACACACGTGCAAACACTAACAGTCCCTACTTCTCACATATTGTCCATATACTATGACCAACAGAAACTTGTGCAGTGAAATCTAACTTACAAGTTACTTAATTTGATGAACTGGTGTCAATTACAATTTTATAACATAAGAATACAATAACAAAGGTACAAAATACATCATTAAAAACATAATAATGCAGACAATATTTGTAGTACAGGCTTTACAAAAGAATCGAAATAATATATGCCTCAGTGTTACAGGAATTATGACATGAGTACATACATAAAAGATCAGAATAATTTTTGAAACATCAACTTCACACATGAACATTAAAACAAAACAGAACAAATAATGTTTAAACATCTTTACAAAGTAAATGACATAGTATTAGAAAAATTCTACAACATAAATGGTATTAGCTAAACACATAAAGACAGGAAAAACACAAATACCCAAGAGTACACACACATATAGCGGAATAATACAAAAGGAAAGGACAGGGTTTGTTTTACTGCAGTATTTTGCAAACAAAACTTCCTTTACTTCTTGGAGATCTCCCTTCATTCATCATTATTCCCAAAAAGTCCTATCTATACCTGCTTTCTGTATTCTATTCATATTTCTTTCAATATAATTATTTCTCAGTGTACAATACTCATTTTGGACCAAATCTTTTTCATATAACTTCGCAACGCATTCTTTACCTATTCTCCATAGTCAGTTTCTTATATAGTCTACCCCTTTTAAGCTAACTTAAATCTACTGAGCTCAGATGTGAAACTAAGGGACGAGGCAATGCTGCAGCACAAGACAATTAACGCAAACAGCAATGAAAAAAATGGAAATTTGCAAAGCAAGCTATAGTAAATCTAAATTACCAAGCAATTCAACATTACAACTAATATGAGGCAATGCGCAGCAAACAAGAAAAATAAATCTGGCTTAGCAGAGTAACACAAATTGAAATTCAGTAGCACTATGCCTGGCAACCAACAACAGAAAATGAAATAACTTATACCTAAACATGACAAAGCTCAAGCAGAAAAAATAGTACACTAAAAATGGCCATGTCTAATACCTATGTCACATCTTAATACTAGAGTGATGCATCACAATTTATTCTACATAAGAAATTACCAAGTACTTGAAAAGAAAATTATGAATGCAGTTCCTGTGAAGGTAAATGTCGTTTTGTGCTCCCTCATTTTTTTGAAAAAAATTATTATTTACTTGATCCGTAGACAGAAAATATTTATATTAGTACATCTATAAAATTTTATTTTAACCAATACTACAGTGCAGCTAGAAACTAGATATCAAATGAAATAAGCAACTATGTACAAAGTAAAGCATAAGAACATCATTCACTAGTCATTAGGCATTTCATAAGTTAGTAGAAAAATCTCTCAACTAGAGAGACAGTAGTCATAATCAGGTGTATAGACATAAAAATATTTCTCGTCATTTCATTAGGCATTTCAGTAAATCGTAAATTAAGAGCTCCACAGTGTAATCATATGTTATCAAGTTCGACCGTGTCGTTTTTCCGATGCTTTCTACAAAGGAACGTCAATAGCAAGGGTAATGGCCTCCCTTTTTTTTTTTACCTGTGCCTCTGGAAGGCACACGCTAATGGCTTTTTTTAAGGCGACTGTCGCCCGTCTGGGTGCCCACGACGCATTAGGTGCAGGTGGTCACTTAACTTTCTTACCGAAATATTTACGACACCAGTTTCCGCTGCAGTGACAGTCTCATATAAAAATATTTCACAGGTCAAGAATTTGGGTTACAAATCTGTAGAAACAAAATCCTATAAATATAACAGCGTCCAAAAAATTTTCGCCAGCATTGTGATACATTTACGCATATACACACATTTCATAACTCTTAAAGTACGATTCTTGGTTTCCAACAACCTTTTTCACAAACCATAGTCCCTAACCACTACTCATTACTCCTTACCTTATTACACATACAAATATTCGTCGACACTTCTTCAATATTTCATCATAACAGATATGTAGCATAATCAAATTCCTCATATAGCATCAGTTTATTAACCATAAACATACCTCAGCGGCATAATACACATCATCATCATAATAATAACATCATAACACCTCAGTCAACTCTCAAAATCGTCGTAGCTTCCTCCAATAATTTCAAAACCTAAAAAAAATTCTCTGCTCATTTCAATAGTGTCATCTACCTCAAATGTACTTTAAAAATCATGATCCCATAAGAAATACGACATTCAAAGCTCTCATAGTATCACAATGGTTCCGAAAAATATGAGCATTTCACAAAGTACAGACAAAATACAATTTCATAAGTGTGAAGTTACCCAACTGTGAAATTGCGTAAACATGTGTCACTGATGTAGTAAAAAAAAATGTTTATCTCGCAGTTAAATGATCAGATAGCTGTGTAATTTGTGTGTTACAGAAATATGGTACTGATGTGTAAAGTTGTATAAGCAAATACCATATTAGCTAGGGCTCCTTGTGCATGCCAAACACATGGTACACAAAGTAAGCGTGTACCCCCCTGAGGATTAATGTAATTATACCCTCAGGTGTCACAGATTACAACAATGGAATGAAATTATTACGGAAAACCTTTGTATCATTGTACTTCAAATATCTTTAAAAATAAATGTTTTAAGTACAGAATTAATCACACAAATACGTGTACTGTAGCGCTAAACTGTGCGTCTTGTTGTGAGATAATCTCTGTGGAAGTGTCGTAGTTATTGTCCTCCGAAAGCTAAGTTCTGCAGAAGTCAATGTACTTACCTCATGATAAACAAAAGTGAAACGCTTTGCGTATAGATATCTTAGTTATTACGCTTATTGCCATGATGAGGAAAGTACTGTGCTGTAATGTATTGTTGTCCTATGGAAAAGGCTGTCTCCTTGTAGCTATAGCACAAAAGTTACTACTAAAACATGTTTTACTTTCCAGAATAATTCGGAAAAACTGTGCAGATATAAAACAGAAACACCGCAAAAGCAACATTGTAAATTGTCACTCATTAGTAGCGTCGTGATAAAATCGTGTAGCTGTCACATAAACTAACCACTGTGTCATCTGGTATCTCACAGAAAGTACTTTAATTCAGAATGTATTTTCAAGCAAACCAAAATGTTGCATTAAAATCTCATTAGCAGTACTGGTAAATGTTCTAAGTATGTGAGCCTTATAGTCGTTACGTAATCGTGCAACTAACAAGCAAGAATGTACAAATACAACACTGTTCACTATAACAATGCATTCGTAATTTCTGTTTAAAAATGTTCCCTAGGTTCTAGACTGGATATTTAACTTCAAACATTGTTGTATGTTAACAGATTCTAAGTCTGCCAAAGCATACTAGCAATGTAAAGTGAAAAGTTATATGGCAAAGACAAAGTTAAAAATCAGATTATCTTTCAATAAACGGTTTTACATGTGAAATGTGGTGTAATCCTTTACTCTTCCTAGTACGCAGAGTTTCAACTTCAACGCAATTATCATGTGGTATACGTCGGATTCTGTAAGGTCCATTGTAAACTAGAAAGAATTTGCGACTCAAGTGTTTCTTCTTAAGTGACAATGAATGAGCTTTAATGAGAACTTTCTGACCAATATACAATTTCTTTGCATTTGCTTTACCGTGTAGTTTTCTCCTTTTGTCTGCTGCAGATTTTATATTTTTAAGAGCCAAATCAATTATGTCTTTGTGTCGAAGTTTACGTGTATTCGGGAAAGGTACAAGCTCTCTGATTCTGTTCGGTGGTTCTTCATTCTTTAGTACAAGAGTAGGTGGTAAAGCAGTGGAATCATGAGGCATTTCATTCAGCACATTTTGAAATAAGTGTAAATATCTGTCCCAATGCTGATGCTTTCTGTGACAATAAGGTCTGCAAAGCTTATTGATTTCTTTCATAATCCGTTCAGACGGGTTACAATGTGGTGAGTACAATGAAATAAAAACAGGTTTGATTTTATGATTCCGAAGCATGCGTGACCAAACAGCAGATCTGAATTGAGGTCCGTTATCTGAAATGACTTTGCTAACGCGTCCAACTTCACGTAACAAATTTTTAACAATGGCGTTGGATACAGACCGTCCAGTGGCTTTACGTAACGGTGTGAAAGAAACAAATTTTGAAGTAAGTTCAACAGCGACTAGAACGTACGAAAATCCATTAGATGTTCTGACAAGCGGTCCCAAGAGATCAACAGCAGCAAATTCTTTTAATTTAGAAGGAATGATAGGAAACAGCGGAGCACGATGGGTGATAGTAGATGGTTTCGCCTTTTGACAAAGTTTACAAATAGACAAGACTCTTCGAATTCTCTTTTCCATATTGTTAAAATAACAAGTCGTTCGAAGAATATGATAACATTTTCGTGGGCCAAAATGTGCGTAGCTGAAATGAATGTACCAAATGAGCTTATTAACAAAATCAACAGGAATGCAAAGTACCCATAGCTTGTCATCAACAGTGAAGCGTTTGAACAGTATGTTGTTTCTAACCAGATTAATAATGCCGAATCTGTGTGTGTGTCTTTTCATGCCATTTGCTCTTGATGTCTTTCCAAATCGGATCTTTATCTTGTTCATGAGCAATGTCCTTTAAAGATGTGGTGATGAAGTTTTCAAAGGCGACTTTCTGAATGTAAAGAATACTGAAATTTTTTTCGATGTTGCCTTCTGTGTTACTTTTCTCCAGCCCAGCTGGTGCGCGTGACAGTGCGTCCGCAACAATGTTCTCCTTGCCGGGAATGTAGACTATTGTGAAGTGGAATTCTTGCAGAAACAATGCCCAACGTTTTAACCTGTCATGATTTAATTTTGAAGACATAAGAAATTGTAATGCACGATGATCACTGTATACTTTTACGTGCTTACCAGAAAGAAAAAATGCCCAAACGATTGCTAAAGCTTCTAATTCAGTAACGGAATAATTTTTTTCAGATTTTGTTAGCACTCGGCTAGCAAAAGCAATGGTTTTCTGAACAGTAGTGTCATTTTCTGTGGCTTCTTGAAATAAATGGGCACCAAGACCGACTTTAGAAGAATCCGTGCTAAGGCAGAAATCTTGTGACAGATCTGGATGAGCTAGTATTGGCGCGTTAAGTAGCGATTCTTTCAAAGAATTGAATTCCAACTGTGCTTGTTCGTCCCAGTTCCAAATAGTATTTTTTCCAGTGAGAGAACAAAGCTTTGGTGTAACAAGAATTTGCATATTCAGAAAACGACGGTAAAAATTTACGAGACCTAGAAAACTGCGGACCTGTTTTTTTGTGGATGGAACTGGAATGGCTCTGATTGCTTCTAACTTTTCAGGATCCGGCTGAATGCCTTCAGAAGAAATAATATGTCCCAAAAACCTCACCTTTGACCTACCGAATTCAGACTTTTCCAAGTTAACTGTAATTCCAGATTCTGCAAAAATACGTAACAAACTGTTGAGGATGCGATTGTGTTGTTCCCATGAAGCTTCTGCTATTAAAATATCGTCCACATATAAGGTGATGTGACGTTTTAAGAACTCAGGTAATATGGAATTTAGCCCGCGAATGAATGCTGCTGAAGAATTGTTCAAACCAAAAGTAAGTTTCCAAAACTGATAACAAACGCCGAAACAAAGCAAAGCTGTGTATTTTCTACATTCTGGATGAAGTTCGATCTGATAAAAGCTGGATCTGAGATCAATGGAAGACAACACTTTTGCACCATTAAAATTTTGAAGAAGTTCTTCCAACGTTTGCGGCCTGTCTGTTTCAGGAATAATGATAGTATTGATTTGTCTCGAATCTAAGACAAGCCTGATCGATCCATTTTTCTTCTCAACAACATGTAATGGATTGTTGTATGAGCTTACTGCAGGCTCAATAATGCCCTCGTCAAGCATAGATTGTATTTCTGTTCTAACACGGTCCCTATAATGTGCTGGAATTACGTATGGTCTAACACAAAATTTAGTATGCTCACGAACACGAAATTGGTATTGAAATCCCTTGATTGTTCCTGTTTTGTGAGTAAAAACTGTGGAATGTTCTTGTAAAATCTCAAAAAGGTCCTGCCTATCAGTGTCATTACAATTCTCAATTGTTTGAATTTTATTCTGAATTAACTCATTAATTTCAAACATGCCATCGATATCATCCCTGTCAGTACTTGCAGAGTGATTGTTAGTGTCTAGTTCCGTAGAAAACTCCGAACTGTTGTCCAACAGAAGGTAAAGCCGATTAATTTCTTCGTCATGGTTTGAGAGCCAATCTTCAAATTTTAAAGCTATTGACTTACCTTCCTTCTCTAAACTTATTTCAGCATCGTGAAAGTTTAAGATTGCTTTGTATTCATTCAAAAAGTCTACTCTCAATATAATTTCCGTCGACAATAATGGAACAATAAGAAAGTTCATAGAGAAGCTGTGGCTTTGGCAAAAGAATTCTAAATTGGTTCGTTGGCGTACATCTACACTTTTTGTAATTTAATCTTACGTAACGGAAGTGTGGGGAGATCGTTCGATTTGTTGCATTTGCTAAAAGCTGTTTCACTAATTACTGAAATGGGACTGCCAGAGTCAAGTACTGCCGTAAATTTAACGTCATTTACAGTAATGTGAATCACAGGATATGCAATGTTGTTACGTTTTATGTCGTGTTCCTGGAGTAAGATGTCCCTAATGTCTTCCATTTTTACGTAATTACTAGCTACGGCAGCTGCGTCGTTAGTTTCATAAGTACGTTTTGTGGCTGCCAGCGGTGTGAGTCATTGCCTATTGTCTCTTTGTTGGCGTGCGTCGTTATTGGGATTTGGAGACCTAACTTCTACAAATTCACCTCCTCGAGAGGGCCCTGCTCTGTCTGAATCCCGCCAGTTCTGATGCAATTCAGGTCTGTCGTTACGATCATATCGTCTGTCGTCATGTCGGTAGATGCCATAGTTTCTTTCTTGTCGGTCACGTGGTGGAGAATTTCTCCCTGAATCGTAACTGCGCGCTGGACCGTTGCGTCTAAAGTTATTCTGTCTCCCTTGATAATAATTATTTTGGTTCCCAAATTGTCTGTTTCTCTGATTGTCTCTGTGATAGTCACTACCGCGGAGAGGTGATCTTTCCCTGTAATTATTACTACTCTGCCAACGGTTGTCATACGGGTGGTGTCTGTTTTGGTCACGATATGTGTTGTGAGAATAGCCTTGTCGTGTCCAGTTATTATTTCTTTCATCGCGGAATTGTGACAGATGTGACCTGTAATTGTGGTGCTCCTGTTTCCGTGTTCCCCGATTGTCAGTGTCAATTTCCAGTTCTTGTAACAGTCCCTGAAAAGCCTCAATGTCTTCTTTGCAACGTCCTGCTAAAATAATATGTCGTAAATGTTCAGGTAATTTGATTAAGCAAATGCGGATGAGTTCTGAGGGGCTGTGTGGGTTTGACAGGTACTGATTCTTGTGCAACATGTCTTCAAAATATTTCACAAGACTGGAGAATTCAGATTGTTCGAAATGTTTCATCATTATGATGCCATGTTTTACTCGGTCTTGTGTGGCTTGAGACCAATATGCTGAGAGGAAGGCATGGTAAAATTCTCCTTCACTGTGGCAATCGTGAATGACCGATCGCATTCTTACAGCTGGTTCATTCTCTAAGTAGCCACACATAAATTCTAATCTGTGTTCTAACGACCAGTTGGGAGGAAAACAATGAGAGAATTGATGGAGCCATGCTTGTCGATGAATGTCATTGCCAGAATTCTTAAATGCTTTGAATTTACGTGTAGTAATGAACAGCTTATAGTCAAAATCATCATGTCGGCGAGTCGCATATCGGTCATTGTTAGGTCGTGTCGGCCGCTCCATCTCAAAATTCGGTGCACATTCCCAATTTCTTTCATAACTTCCGAAATGCCCTGTGTTATTATTTTGCGGCTTTTCCGTATTTCGAAGGCCCTCTTCCCGTGTTGGAGCGCGAGTGTCCTCTGAAATACGTAATTCTTGTATTACCTGTGTCAACTGTTCTTGTTCTTCCCGGATTTCTCTTTTGTACTGTGTATTGATTTGATTTTGATTTTGTTTGAATTTTCTAATTTGTTGATACTCTTCTGTGTCAGTGAAGGCTACAGGTCTTGTGTCATTCAGATCATCATCTACCTTTGTAGATAAGTTAGTGACCTAATCCGAAAGTTCGGCTACTTTCTCCGATAGTGAACACATTTCCTCAGTGTGTTTTTCTGAACCAAGTTTCAGAGTGTCCATTTGTGTTGAAATCGAATCTACTGTGTCCTTCAAGTTTTCCTGAGTTTTTGCAAGTTGCGTAACCGAATCGGTAGATGCAACTGAGTCAATTTTAGCCGACAAGGTCTCATGATTTTCATGAGCAATGGTTTGCAGTTCTTTTATGGCTGCTTCATGATTCTGTGATGCATTTTCATGCCGCGAAAAAATAGGTTGAAAATGCTCACAAATTTGTGTTTTTACGTCATTACAGACTTTTTGACATTTCGATTCAATGTTATGTAACTCAGTAGTTAAATCTTCACGTGTTTGTTCAAGTGTGGTGTCTAACTTTTGAAGATTTTGTTCCATTGTGTCTAACTTTTTGAGATTTTGTTCCACTGTGTCTAACTTTTTGAGATTTTGTTCCACTGTGTCTAACTGTTGCTGTGTTTGTCTCTGGTGTTGTTCCAATGCGTCTAACTGTTGCTGTGTTTGTCTCTGGTGTTGTTCCATTGTGTCTAACTTTTCAAGCTTTTGTTCCATTTGTTGCATTAATTGTAATAACAATGCATTGGTGTCTGAAACACGTTCCTCAGTGCTTTTCGGCAGTGAATTTGCACCGGCAACATTCACATTTTGACAAGCGGAAAATGTGTCTTGACTCATTTGAAAAAACGGTGAGGACGCAAAACCTGAATCTACAGTATTTGCAAAACTGTGTCCTGTCATTTCGGATTCCTGAGGCGAGCTGTTGCCGATCGATCGATCGATAATGCTTCCCTGTTCACTACCTGTTTCACTGTCTACACCATTGTTTGCAGCCCACTCCATTTCCCTATGCACAATTCCCAAATTACTACCTTGAACATCAGTTAATTCATTACTTGGTGGCGCTAACACACTGCTTTCGTCTTCACTGTCATTTCTCAGTTTACTTTGGAGCCTAGTATTACGTTTTTCACACGCCATAATTGTCACAATATTTCACACGATAACACAGAAAAGCACAATTTGAAGAGCAAAATAAAATAACATAGCAATGGAAATAATGTCTACTTAATTGCAAGCGCAGCTGCGAAATACTTGGTGCCAATCTACATGCATGCCACAAATGTTTTACTGTACAACAATGAAAAACTACAACTATAAAGGAGATTATCTCTACAATTTCGCGCTGGCAATAAACAAAAGCTACACTAATTACACAAACTACAAGAAAAAATCAGAAGATTCCAGGTTCGAATTCTGGCAGGGTCGCCATATGAAACGTCCCCTTTGAAAAATTGTACAGGACTGTCCTTAAACTGACATACAATATTTTTAGCGCAACGCAATCTAACTTTCAAAAATCCCTACAGAAAAATGGCCCTGACTAACATTAACCTATACGTTTCACAAATCACTTACCTCACAAAAATCTTGGTTACTCGAACTACTGCAATACAGCGAGCACCACTACTGCCAGCTAAATAAAAGATTCAAACTACGGAAGGCACTAACTACTGATAGGGATAGTTAGCAAATGAAAGATATTAATAGAGAACAAACAATGTATTTACCTTAATAGTCATAATATATATAGCGGTTCATGACAAATTACAAAACTCCGCCATCTCTCTCCCCACATCCACCACTGCTGGCGGCTCACCTCCAACTGCGCAACGCTACGCGCTGTTCACATCCAGCTGCCGCTGCCCAACACTACAATGGCAGACAACAATGCAAACTAGCCACAGACTGCACACAGCACAGCCAGTGATTCTCACACAGAGTGCTACGTGGCGTTACCAATAAGAAAACCTAAACAGCCTACTTACAGTGTGTGTGTGTGTTTTTTTGTTGTGCCCACTGGAGGCAGTTAAGGTCTGTTCTGATTTATTTGTTTTAATAAAAGTTGTTAAGAATAAGTGACTTAATTAACCAGTTAGTCCACTCTCGTATCACTCTGTTGCATAATGATAGCAACGTGTGTTATTGTTAAGAAGTAGATTACTGTCTGCTGATACTATTGGAATGTGCGTCTCTCCTCGGAGTCGTAAGGCGCATTTTGTCTGTTATTTTGGCAGACATTTACTACTTCATTTTTGCATTGTATAGCTGGAATTAGCCCAAATAATTACTGATGTCACTTCTTTAATGCGTCCTCCAGTGTCGAAAGAAATCGTCGGTTTGTTTTCCATTACAAACAAAATTATTTTTAAATAGGAATTTTAAGTGCCCGTTCGATAGAGCTCTCCCGAATTAGTCTAATCCGATATTCGCTTTATCGATGTGTGTTAACCAGGGACGAAACACGAAGAATAAACAACAATGCAGCAGTGACCCAGTAGCGCTGCATTCTTGGTGCTATCAATGAGCACGGTCCAGGGCAGTGCAATCGTTGAAAGAGTACTAGCAGGTCTTCGGGTTTTACTGTCCCTGTTAATACATATCGCACTAGACTAATCTGGGACTGCGACCACTGTATCGAATGGACACGTAAAATTCCGCTTTGAAAATCATTTTATTCGTAACGGGAAACAAACCATCGCTTTCTATCGACACTTGACGTCGCATGAAAGACATGACTGGCGCTATTGTGTTTGTGCTGACTCCAGCTACACAATGAGGAAACGAAATTGGGGATATCTGGTGGAACACCAGAGAAAATGGGCCTGATAACTCTTAAGAGAAACGCCCTGAATACTGATCGAGATTTGTTTGTCATGATGATTGACAGACAGGGGTTTGGAGTTAGCGGAGCCGAGAAAAGAATTGCAGTAGGAGATTTGAACTAGAGGCTGTATGATTGGGTGCATAACCGACCAAGTGCAAATGCAATGCTCTGTTGTCATAACGCTGGTTGGTTCAAATGGCTCTGAGCACTATGGGACTTAACTTCTCAGGTCATCAGTCCCCTAGAACTACTTAAACCTAACTAACCTACGGACATCACAGACAGCCATGCCCGAGGCAGGATTCGAACCTGCGACCGTAGCGGTCGCGCGGTTCCAGACTGTAGCGCTCTGCCACTACGGCTGGCTGTCGTAAGATGTTTGAAGACCCGAATAATGCGTTATTCGAATAGGTCGCGTGATCTGAATTGTATGAAAGGGCGTGAACGGTTGAGTAAACAGGTAGATCAGTTACAGGTAGAGTATATTAAGGAAATGTCTTCTCTCAATCTGCGAGAGAAATTAGAAATGGAACGCGTAGAAGTTACTGGAGAGGAAACTGAGTACGGTAGCTACATCGATGCGAAAGCTGTTAACAGACAGCAGGAGCACACAGAAGAGCGCAGTGATTTGTTTGCTAAGTTAGCTAATACTTTAGCTGGATTGTTACAAGAGAGCAGAAAATTGTCGGTCGGCCTTTTTAGCCCAGATTCAACACTCATTGGGGTTCATAGTTGAGTTACAGGAACAAGGTGAAAATTGTGGATTGAAAGGACAACAGCTTTATAAGCTGCCATATCCAAAGTCTACAAGGCAGTTAATGGATTATATTTATACAGATAAAGTGGCGCACTGTAGCCTTAGCGAATTTCGGGAGTATCTGTGTAAAAAATCGATACCGCCGTGGGCACTGCAGGAGCCAGTGCAAAGGCTCTGCTGGTGGGTGCAACAAAATGGGGAGCCGTTAGCGCGGTATGTGTGGGATGTCAGATGCACAATAAAAGCGTTATGTTTGCCGTATAGCGAAGCAGAAGCCATTAGCAACGTTCTTGAGGGGATAAGTCCTGAAGAAAGGTCTAGGTTGCTGTTTGTCGTAAGACTACGGCCATTCGTGGATTTACAAGGAGTGTTGCAGTAGAGGGACACTGTCAGCTATGCGGTTGTGAAGTGAAAGGTAGAGTGTGGGATACAGAATTCGAAGGCACCTGAGGGAGGTGGAAAGGGCTGCCTTAAAGATGGCAGGGCGCCATATACGTGTTTTAGATGCTGGAGTGCGAAGAATTTTAAAAGAGATTGTTCAGGCATCTAGACAAAGAACAGTGAGAATTCTGACTGACTTGAGGCCAGGAATAGAGGAAAGGTTAGGGCAAGTACATCCATAATGTGTAATACGATAGTGATTTCGCCTACCGTTCCTGTCTTTGTGTGGAGAACGAACTATTTTTTTCCCTTCTTAACACGGGAAGCTCATTATCACTAATTAGTGAAGACTGGTACCACAAATTTCAGTCACCGTGTTGTTTTCTTCCTTTGGGCACGGAATTTGGTAGTTGAACGGTAGAGAACTATGGTAAACTGCCTGTATTAGGGGAATTCACCATTAAGCTGAGGATCAAAGGCTTCATTTGGAAGTTTAAGTCGAAGGTAGCATATCAATTACTCGTTCCTGTGATTCTTAGTTCTGACTTTACTCAACATACTGGCCTTATTATTATTAAATGGAGACTACGAGAAATTTCATTCCGTTTCCCTAGGGAGAGAACTTACAAATGTTGTAACCGTTTTTGTGAAGTACTGGCGCAAGTTGACGCGGTAAAAGAAACAGAGGGACGATTTTAGTCATCTGCCTTTCGAGCAGGTTGGGCAATTACGATGCATATGACAGACATGCATCAATGTGCTTACTGATGTTTTGCGGGTTGGAAAATTTGGTGTGTACGGGATCGAAGTTAATGACAATAGTTCTGTCCTCCTAGGATGAAACAGCTCATGTTGGTTATTGAGGGGTAAGTCTATAAGATTTCTACACATGATATTTTCATAAGATCTCTACACATTATATTTTCAATCTAATTCTCTATTAGACACAAAGGTATGGTAAAAAAGGACATTCAGCAATTTATTTTAAATGTAGTTACCTGTGAATGGTGATACTAACTGTCCATACTTCCCTAAGAAGGAAACTGCTAGCCCATGAAAATGTTTTGGGGGCCAGGAGGATGTACCACGATGGACATGGCATCATTCGCAGCTGCCAGCTGTGCAGCTTGGAGTTTCTCGGTAGTTGCACTAAGTGTTGCCTGTTGTCTTAGTCAAATTAAAATATTAAAATTTATTGGTAATGTGACCATTGGACCAAATCATTAAATTAAACTTTTAAATAAATGTCGGTAATGTGGCCACTGACCTAATTATTGAATTAAAATCGCTTCCTGCTACAGTGCCTGTTTTATCCACTTAAATAGTCAATTTTTAAAATTTTTTTGTTGGGTGGCCACTGGGTGAGCTGTTTTAGACTTTTTTTTTTAAATTCTGTCCAGTGCAGGCGAATATGTTTTTTTCTAATTTACTAATTTTAATAAATCCACCTGTCACTCAGGTTCCTCCAACAAGTGCACTTACTTGTGCAGGAGATCTTCCTGCTGGTCACGATAGCGGGCGTCATTAGATGTGATGTGAAACAACAGTGTGTGCGGTTTTTAGGGAAATTTTACAAGCCTGCTAAGTTGCAGGACATTGAAATATCTCGTGGTCGTGCGGTAGCGTTCTCGCTTCCCACGCCAGGGTTCCCAGGTTCGATTCGCGGCGGGGTCAGGGATTTTCTCTGCCTCGTGATGGCTGGGTGTTGTGTGATGTCGTTAGGTCTAAGTAGTTCTAAGTTCTAGGGGACTGATGACCATAGATGTTAAGTCCCATAGTACTCAGAGCCATTTGAACCATTTTTGACATTGAAATATGTTCGAATGTAGTGAAATACTTGCTTCAGTTACTGAACTTCGAGTTAATTTAGGCCATGATAAGTTTGATTTTATTAAGGTACTGTAACGTAACTTTTCCTTACCGGCAGAATAAAATTTGGAAAAAAATATTTTGATACGACAAAATCTTATGCAGTGCATTCCAGAATGGTTTGCCCCGGGAGAAGTACGTCACAAGTGCGATGGCACGATGCAGTTATCACAATAAAATACATCATTGTGTATTTTACCAATACAATGCTACCGCGGAATGTATTAGACCACGGCGGCTATTGCACATCATAACTGTTTGAAAACTTTTATGACCAAGGTAATTTCCACGTAATAAATGTGGTTACAAGTATTAATTTGGACTCCAAGAAAAGAACTGAAGGTTCGAATTTGTACGTAAATAATATTTAGACAACACTACACGATATAGCATTCGGTCGCCCTGCTCTCAAACAACGAGTGCTCAGTCCTGATACCTATTCCTCTGAAACACAAAGAAACTGACATACATGTTAATGTGACCAACTAAAGGATTTCTACAGGTGATTCACAGAAACATTTTTACCAAAATATGAATTATTATTAGCTAACTATTACAAAACACACAGAGCTCATGAACGTATCTCTCACTTTGTTTTATTGATTCTTTAGCAAAGAACACTACAGCCCGATTCTTATTTTCACGTTGGCTTACAGTGACTCGAGCCTATTTCACAGTTTGTTGTTGTTGTGGTCTTCAGTACAGAGACTGGGTTGATGCAGCTCTCCATGCTACTCTACCCTGTGCAAGCTTCTTCATCTCCGAGAAACTACTGCAACCTACATCCTTCTGTATCCTCTTACAGCATTCATCCCTTGGTCTCCCTATATGAGGTTTACCCTCCACGCTTCCCTCCAATACTACATTGGTGATCCCTTGATGTCCCAGAATGTGTCCTGCCAACCGATTCCTTCTTCTAGTCAAGTTGTGCCACAAATTCCTCTTCTCCCCAATTCAACTCAGTACCTCGTCATTAATGCCGCGATCTACCCATCTAATCTTCAGCATTCTTATGTAACACCACATTTCGAAAGCTTCTATTCTCTTCTTGTCTCAACTATTTATCGTCCATGTTTCACTTCCGTACATGGCTACGCTCCATACAAATACTTTCAGAAAAGACTTCCTGAACCTGAATCTATACTAGATGCTAACGAATTTCTCTTCTTCAGAAACTCTTCACTTGCCATTGCTAATCTACATTTTATATGCTCTCTACTTCTACCATCATCAGATATTTTGTTCCCCAAATAGCAAAACCCATCTACTACTCCAAGTGTCTCATTTCCTAATCTAATTCCCTCAGCATCACCTGATTTAATTCGACTACATTCCATTATCCTCGTTCTGCTTTAGTTGGTGTTCATATTTTATCCTCCTTTCAAGAGACTGTCCATTCTGTGAATTTGCTCTTCCAGGTTCTTTGCCGTTCTGACATAATTACAATGTCATCAGCAAACTTTAAAGTTTTTATTTCTTCTCCATGGATTTTAATTCCTACTCCAAATTTATCTTTTGTTTCCTTTACTTCTTGCTGAATATACAGTTTGAATACCATCGGGGATAGGCTAAAACCCTGTCTCACTCCCTTCTCAACCAATGCTTCCCTTTCATGCCCCTCGACTCTTATAACTGCAATCACGTTTCTGTACAAATTGTGAATCGCCTTTCGCTCCCTGTGTTTTATTACTGACACCTTCAGAATTCCAGTCAAGAGAGTATTCCAGTCAACATTGTCAAAAGCTTTCTCTAAGTCTATAAACGCTAGTACGTGGGTTCGTCTTTCCTTAATCTATCTTCTAAGATAAGTCGTAGGGTCAGTTTTGCCTCGCGTGTTCCAACACTTCTACAGAATCGAAACTGATCTTCCACGAGGTTGGCTTCTACCAGTTTTTCCATTCGTCTCTAAAGAATTCGTGTTAGTATTTTGCAGCCGTGACTTATTAAACTGATAGTTCGATAATTTTCACACCTGTCAGCACCTCTTTCTTTGGAATTGGAATTATTATACTCTTCTTAAAGTCTGAATGTATTTCGCCTGTCTCATACATCTTGCTCACCAAATGGAAGAGTTTTGTTATGGTTGGCTCTCCTAAGGTTATCAATAGTTCTAAGGGAATGTTGTCTACTCACGGGGCCTTGTTTCGACTTCGGGCTTCCAGTGCTCTGTCAAATTCTTCACGCAGTATAATATCTCCCATTTCATCTTCATCTACGCCCTGTTCAATTTCCATAATATTACCCTCTAGTACAGCTCAAACTGTCGAAACCGCTAAAGCGAACCAAATAAAATTTTTCTTGTACATTTGATGACTGACTTTTTATCTTTGTTGATATATTAGATTGATATTGCTCCAAACGTTCTTGATTTAAGCTTCTATGTCACCCCTTTTTTACACCTATCGCTATGGGTTGTAGGTGATTCTTAAGCCTTCCCAACCGTGCGCAAAACTCAAATGGTTCAAATGGCTCTGTGCACTATGGGACTTAACATCTGAGGTCATTAGTCCCCTAGAACTTAGAACGAGTTAAACCTAACTAACCTAAGGACATCACACACATCCATGCCCGAGGCAGGATTCGAACCTGCGACCGTAGCGGTCGCGCGGTTCCAGACTGAAGCGACTAGAACCGCTCGACCACACCGGCCGGCGCGCAAAACTCACAAAAGTTTTGTCAAATCGAGCGAATGGTATAGGAATGCATAGAAGAGGAAGAAACATATATTCAGTTTTAAGATAGTGATTATACTCATAGCCATACGTTGCTCGTTAAAAGTGGCGGTGATGTCAAATTAAATTTGGGGGAGGAGGAGCACGACAATAATAAACTTTGACCCCGAGAAGCAAACTCTGAAACGGCGCCTCAAAGGTAAATGTAAGGAGCATTAGTGTGATGATTCAGCATCCTCACAGTGCAGTTTCACAACGTCGCGGTTCCCTTTGTAAGGGCGCCGGCCAGAACACGAACGTGATGCCAGCACCGCCGCTCTGACACATGACAGAGCGCATTAAGCCGTCACGCGTCACAGCGGACGCGGAATGCCAATTTGCGGGCGAGATTAGGCGGTCCCCACCAGGCAGACGCGCCACGGCGAGCAGATGGCCGCGCCGGTAATCAGGTGGCGCTTTTGTAAATCCCACCCGACAGCGAGGGCAACACGGCCATTGGCTTCAGGATGCGACGCTCGCTGAGGACTGGCTGCCCGAGCTGCTAGCTGTATTGGCGTCTCCGCTCGGGTAATCGAGTTTCCTTTCTGTCCTTTCTGTAGCTTTAGACCAGTGGTCGCCAAACTTATGAAGCTTCTTAGCTACTCCACCGATTTTAAATCCTACTGTGAGCTACCCAAACAAAATAGGATAGAAATAAGAACTTTAAAAAAAATTTTCTTTGTTTATTGCCCATAAACTTTCATTTCTAGTGAATATAAATGAGTTTTTATTTTAATCTTATTTTTGAAACTATAAGACAGTGATTCTGCAGCTTCTAAATATTTTTATATTAATTCACTGTTTTCGTACAGTATCTTACTCAGTACAATAATTTTTGGAACACAGAATGACGCCTCAGTTTCTGCTTTATTCTTGTCTAATGCTTTCAAAAAAGTTGATTTTTGAGCATTAAGTTTGGACTCCAGCATACCGAGCGAGGTGCCGCAGTGATTAGCACACTGGACTCGCATTTGGGAGGACGACTGTTCGAATTCACGTCTGGCCATTGTGATTTACGTTTTCCGTGACTTCCCTAAACGCAAATGCCGGAATGGTTCCTCTGAAAGGGCCGGGCCGACTTCCCTCCCCATCCTTCTCTAATCCGACGGGACCGATGACCTCGCTGTTAGGTCCCCTCCCCCGAATCAACGAACCAACCAACACTTCTAATATAGCCAAAACAGGATAAATAATCCGTCTAAAGCAAAAGCCAAAAATTTCGTATCATCCATCACAAATCATGAGCTTATTTTCCAGACAATATGTTACAACTGTGCATGTGTGCAGCATAAATCTGGAAAGTTCTTGCCCCGCCGTACAAAAATGAAATAAGTAAGAATAACAATTGGAATAGTGAGGAAGCATAAAACTTAAAAGTGAAGAAGTTCTAACAACTATTACTATTGCTTTTTGGAATAAACTGTATGCATCTACTGATGGTATCACAGAAGAGGCGAAATATACGAAGCTGAATGTAACTATCAGGTCTTCAGTCCGAAGACGCATTTGAGCAGCTCTCCACGCTAGACTATCCTGTGCAAATCTCTTCGTCGCTACATAACTACTGCTATTTATATCCATTTTAACCTTTACAGTTTCTGTCCCGCAAACTCCCCTCCACCACAACACTGTCAAATCCATTGTGAATTGGGATATGTCATATCAACGTGTCCCTTTTTCCAAGTCAAATTGTGCCACCAGTTTCTTTTCTGTCCTTCTTCATTAGCTATTAGGTCTACCCATATAATCTTCAGCATTCTTCTGTACCACCACACCCCAAAAGTATCTATTCTCTTGTCTGAACTGCTTGTCGTCCGTGTTTCATTTTCGTACAAGCCTATTCTCCAGACAAATATCTTTGGAAATGAATTTCTAACACTTAACTTTGTATTAGATATTCACAATGTTTTTTTTTTTTTGCCATTCTCCATACTACATCTCTATTTCGTCCATCGTTAGTTATTTTGATGTCCAAATAGCAAAATTCATCTGCTACTTTTAGTGTCTTATTTATTAATCGTTTTCCCTCCGCATCAAATTGTTCAAATGGCTCTAAGCACTATGGGACTTAACGACTTAACATCTGAGGTCATTAGTCCCCTAGACTTAGAACTACTTAAACCTAACTAACCTAAGGATATCACAGACAGCCATGCCCGAGGCAGGATTCGAACCTGCGACTATAGCAGGCACGCGGTTCTGGACTGAAGCACCTAGAACCGCTCGTCCACACCGGCCGGCCCCTCCGCATCGCCTAATTTAGTTCTGCTACAATCCATTACACTTGTTTTACTTTTTTGCAGTGCATTTTGCAACTGGTTTACAGGACATTATCTACTCAGTTCAACTGATCTTCAAGGTCCATTGCCTTGTCCGACAGAATTACAATGACATCGGCAAACCTGAAAGCTTCCATTCCTTCTTCTTATAGTTTAATTCCCTTTCCAAATTTGTCCTTGGTTTCATTCTCTACTTGCTCAAGAGGCAGGCTGAATAAATTAGTGGATAGGCTACAACCCAGTCTCTACCTCTTCTCAGCTGTTGTTTTCCTTTCATATCCGTCCATTCTTGTAACTGCAATCTCATTTTCATACAAGTTGCCGATGAACTCCTATCCTTACTGTCTTCTGAATTTCAAAGAGTGTAAACCGGTCGACATTGTAAAAAGCAAAGATGAATGTGAAACGAGATTTGTTGTCTATAAGAGTGACCCCATTTCTAAAACACCGAAGTAGCTTTTTCAGCTAGCAAGTGGAGTATCTGTTGGAGGTGTGAACAATACACTCACTGTCAAGGTTGTGCCTATCTAGAAAGTTAAAAAAAAACAGCTGCTACATGATGAAATAATCACTATAACGAGACGTAGTAACGACGTTTCAAGTAAATGCCTTTACACGGTTAACAGTTGTTTGGGGACAACGAAATTTCCAGGTCCATCACAGTGACTAACCATATGTTTTGTAACTAAACCAATTCGGAGCGTAAAGCGTTCTTGTTTGTGTTGTAAGAGCCTTTGTATGCACGAGAGCCCTATAGGCACGTTTCATAGTGATAATTTTTTCCGTCAAATTGTAACGTATCACTTCTTGGCCGCCCATTTGTGGGCTAGTCCTGTTCGCTATTGTAACCGCATTGGATAGTTTCCGCTTGCATGGGGATGGGGGTTTTTGCTCGATCATAAGTTGATCGATCAGGCTTTCCCTAATCCTCCTAAATGGGTGCTGCTCGGAACTGACAAGGCTGATGTTAAGGGCGTGTGATTTCCCCAAGATGTCCGGTGTTTCCAACATCTCTTCCAGAAAAAGTTCTTAAACTCCCGTCAGAAGTGGTGTAAGTAGGATCAGGAAATGAGCAAATGACCAATGAAAATACCTGTTTCCGTTCCTGATTGTGACTGGCTGAAAAGCCTATTTGCTACATACATTGACGGAACAAAAATCGCAACACCAAAAAATAATTACATAGAGTAATGAAATTTCGGGAATACATTTGTCTAGGCAACATATTTAAGTGATTAACATTGCAAGACCACAGGTTAATGTAAGGGCAAGAAAACTCATTGCAAATGTGTAATGCAGGTGCATTAATAACCGACGTAACCGCCAGAATGTTGAATGCAAGCATGATGTTAGTTTATGCGACGGAGCTCCATACCCATTGCACCTGGTCGCTCATTAAAGGGATAGTTCAAATGGTTCAAATGGCTTTGAGCACTATGCGACTTAACTTCTGAGGTCATCAGTCACCTAGAACTTAGAACTAATTAAACCTAACTAACCTAAGGACATCACACACATCCATGCCTGAGGCAGAATTCGAACCTGCGACCGGAGCGGTCGCTCGGCTCCAGACTGTAGCGCCTAGAACCACACGGCCGCTCCGGCCGGCAAAAGGGATAGTTAATGCACTTCGTGGACGACGATGGAAAACCATACATCGAAAACCATATCTAGAAAACCATATCTCGAAAATCATACATCGCTTAAAAACAGTGGGTAAGACAAGTTCGTAAGCTCAAAGGGGGACATCAAACGATACTACACGTGACCCCCAGCCCCCGCCCCATTGGGTGGAGCGGGAGGCAACTTTTAAATCTTAAATGGAAACCTCCATTTTTATTACACATTCAGATTCTCCATAAAAAGTAATCAAGTTTTGTCTGAAACATTTTTTAAACCATTGGCAGATGGCGCTGAAATCGAGAAAAATTAAAATTGGGGAAGAACTCCGATTTATTTAGAATGATCCAAGAAAGACGCATCAAATCGATACAAAATGTGCACCAATTCTTTCATTACGCCAAATTAAGGGTTACTAAAATTTCGTTAAGGAACTCTTCGCAGTTGCATTACTCATCTGACTGTGGCGCTACCGTAGCCAAACTGCGAACTATGGCCCAGTATAAAGGTCGGTGCAATGCGATCAGACGTCACTTCACTTTCAGACTGAGAACAGTAACCATCAACTGACGACAGTAAATTATTCTTTAGCGAAGAATGGCTCATTATCCTCCTACAGAGATTGTTGATATGATGCTAATTTTATGTGAATGCTATAACAATTACGCTGGAGCTGCGCAATTGTACGCGGATCGTTTCCCTAACAGACGACATCCAAGCGAAAACATTATTCGAAATTGCACTCAACGAGCTCGAAATCGATAGTGTACATGCACCGTCCACCTCGTCATCGCAAATTCAATGAAAATTACGTTCGTACCCTCACCGTTCTCGCCTGTGTTCAACTGGATCCCGAAATTAGTAGTCGTGCGATTCAGAGACAAACTGGAATACCGAAATCAACTGTTTTGAAGATTTTGAAGGCACATAAATATCATGTGTATCATATCACACTTACACAGGTATTAACGCCGAATGATATGCAAATACACGTGCATTTGTGCCAATGGGCCTTGGAAATGATAAGAGGTGACAATGATTTTTTTACATACGTTATGTTCACCGATGAAGACACATTCAAAAACAAATGCGAATTAAATCATCATGATTGTCATTACTGGTCAATTCACACTGGCACAGACCCGTTGACAATCAACAAAAATGGCCGTTAAAGGTCTGGTGTGGACCATTTTTTTGATCGAAATGTTACTGGGGAATCTTATTTACAACTTCTCCGCAATGATTTGTTGGAGCTAACGGAAGATGTCGATTTAGAAACTAGGCAACGAATGTGGTTCCAACAGGACGGAGCAGCTCCCCATTATGCTAAAAATGTGCGGAACATTTTAAATTTGCGGCACCCTAGTCGGTGGATAGGACGCGGCGGACCAATTCAGTGGCCTCCACGTTCACCAGACCTCACATCTCCTGATTTTTTTCTTGTGGGGTTATTTAAAAAATATTGTTTATGAAATAGAGCCCACAACCCGAAACGATATGGAGCAACGCATCCGAAGTGCCTGTGCAGCCATACCACAGGATGTGATGCTCAAAACTGTGGACAGCTTTCGCAGACGATTGACTTTATGCATTGAAGAAAATGGGGATAATTTCGAACAATTTGTTAGTGGCTAATTTAAGTAATTAAGCGCCTCAAATTGTGAGAGGCAAGGGGTCTCACACTAATGAAGCACCCCAACATGTGAGAGGCAAGGGGACTCGCACTAATGAAGCACACCATGGGAACATCATTCTACTACGTCCATGTCGTTGTTCCTGGGTAACGCTAAAACCAGGATACAGTACATTTAGTACAAAAATAGGTTAATTTGGCGTAAAGAAAGAATTTGTGCACATTTCTTGTCAATTTGATGCGTCTTTCTCGGACAATTCTAAATAAATCAGAGTTCTTCCCCAATTTTACTTTTTTATCGATTTCAGCGCCATCTGCCAATGGTTTACAACATGTTTCAGACAAAACTTGATTACTTTTTTATGGAGAATCCGAATCTGCAATAAAAAATGGGTGTTTCCATTTAAGATTTAAAAGTTGCCCCCTGCCCCATCCAAGGGGGTCACGTGTAGTATCATCTGATGTCCCCCTTCGAGCTTACGGAACTTGTCTTACCCACTATTTTTACCCGATGTATAGTTTCCGAGATAATCTCATCCGAAACTTCAGATGAACCACCCGGTATATCTGTCTCTCTATCTATATGCTACAAACGAAATAGACCAGGGGCGTTCAGTAAGTAACACATTTTTTCTTCTGAAAGCAGCTTGGTTTTGTTCAGGAGTCTAATACACCATACAATTCCCGACTCTTTTGGCTACAAAATCCTTTTTTTCACATAATCTCTGTTCAGTGAGCCTTACGCCACCTTAATGGAGGGGCCTGTATGCCCACATTGTACCACTCTCCTTGTCGAAGTCGGAGCCAGCGTCTTGTTTCATCAATAACGTCCCCATCATTCATGTATTGAAAATGGAAGGCACAAGATCCACGCTGTAGGGTGGACGAGGAAGAACAGCCAGTGACGTTTTGTGGGCTTCTCTCGGGTGCGCAGACTTGTGTGAGGCCTTGCATGGTCGTGGAGAAGGAGAAGGTCGTTTGCATTTTTGTGGCGACGAACACGATGAAGTCATTTCTTCTGTTTCCTATGGTAGCACAATACACTTCAGAGATGATCGTTGCACTGTGAGGGAGGACATCAAACAGAATAACCTCCTGTGGCGCCACTCCATGGATTCCCAATGTGTTTCCGATTCGAAGTGATGAAACCATGTTGAGTCCAATTGTGCAGCTGGGTGTTTGATTGTGATCCGTCGATCACCTCGAATGAGAGTGTCCGCACGTTACAACATTGCAGAAGTGACAGCTGTGCGCGGTCGGCCGGCACGCGGAAAATCGAACAGGTTTGCGCGACCTTGTGTGATGATGACAGACGCTTAGCCCAACGACTCGTTGTGCTTTTGTTCACTAACAGGTCTCCATAGACATTCTACAAGCACCTATGAATAACTGCAGCACCTCCGCTACAGACGTCAATCTGAAGGCTAAGTATAGAGCCACCACCTTTCGAAACTTCTTGACACTATAGGGGCTGAAGCGGAAATATTCCACGATGTCCCGCAACAAATTCAGCATTTTTTCAAACGAAATTTGCCGAGAAAAAAACGTTGCATTACTTATTGAAAGCCCTCCATAAACTGCGTAAATCGCACATTACCGTGGCAGATGATGGATCCTGCAGGCTGCACATCGGGTCATTCCTTTTTTATAGCCTTGTGTAGATTATAATTTCTTTTTTTCCAAAGTACTGATCTCTAAATTTCAGCCCAACCATAGTGTGCAATATCCCGCCTTGCATTGGAATTATGTGTTTTTAGGTCAAATATGCATTCATTTTTCGACACAAACCGTTTGTTGGAGAATGTGCCTCATTCAACGTTTTTCGATGACTGTGACCAATGAACGAAGAGGACAACCAGTACAGTTCATGGTCACCCTAGATTATCCTCTCCCTCCTCAATGTAATATCGTAGATCTAGGCTGCTTGTCCTGGTGCAGTTTAAGATGGCGGTGGATCCAGGTTTCATTGGACTAGCAATGCCGTGTAAGGTTGTGACTTCGATCCTCATCATGTTTATTTTTCTTAAATTTAGACTGTTTTCTCCGAAACTCGGATTAGATATTACAGAGCACTGGCCAACACAATTTGCTAGTGAGATACACTCTAATTAATGTATGTGGGAGCTATCTGATGAAATGTTTGCCAAAGGAAAAATACTGTTGTTAATGACTATCTTCTTGAAGCACCTTGCTAGTTTCAGTATTCTGCATCATACACGGTTATAGGTATATAGTCTCCATGTGTGTGGTTGAATTGTCATATCAGCTTTCAAGTAATAATTAACCACCTAATTAAATAACTGCTCCAGTTTATAAATTACTGCAACAGGGTGTTGGGATTCAGCGCTCTGAACGTGGCGTATTGACACTCTACTGGATCTGATGCCACTTTTTGTATTTAGACGACAGTTTTATCCAAATCTTTGAAGTAGCGCACTATATATTGTTTTAAATATGGTTGTTTCTCAGCAGCCATATATTAGTTTCAACATAAGAATAATCCAGCCAACCACTTGCAAATAACTTTTTGGTACACTGTCCTAGGTTTCGACACCTCTAAGGATGTCTTCATCTGAATGAAATTTTGAGAAACCCTATAAAACAATAAAATAATTTGTAGGGTTTCTCAAAATTTGATTCTGATGAAGACATCCTTAGAAGTGTCGCAACATAGGTCAATGTACCAAACAGTTATTTGCAACCGGTTTGCTGTAGATTCCTATGGTGAAACTAATACGCGGTTGCTGAGAAACAGCCATGTTTAAAACTGTAAGATTTCTATCGGCCCAAGTATCTAAGGCTATCCCGAAGTACAAAGACATAAGAAATATTATTTTAGAGGGTTTCCCAAAATTTCACTCTGATGAAGACATCGTTAGAGGTGCCGAAACCTAGGTCAATGTACCAACAGTTATTTGCAACTGGTTGGCTGTTTGATTCCTGTGTTGATACTATATCTTGTTGTAACCTGCGTCAAATATGTGACGTTTTTAAAATCTAAAAGTATTAAGACAAAGTCCTACAGCACACGGCTACTACTTTAATATAGATCTATTTACATGGTGATTAAGTGGACGACATGAACTAGACAGAGTCAAAGACTCCAGCTTTGACTGTAGATAATGTGATTCTACGTCCAACATCTTCTGAAGAAAACGGTTTTAAAACCACCGAAACCATGGTCAAGGTTTAATAAACCTGTATTTTGCAACTTCTTGGCTGTTATTTTTAATGCGTTGACTCTCGTGCGTGTACAAATACTGAATCGCAGCCGTGTTCAAAATCTATGATTTGCTCTGGCGGCAGACTAATTATTAGCATCAATAGAGGTAAGAGTGATTCTGACTCATGTGGCAGCACATTAAAACGTCTTGACAATCGTGGAGAAAGACGTCCCATGCCCAGTATTGCTTAAAGCAATATAGCCCGGTTCTAGGCGCTCAGTCCGGAACCGCGCGACTGCTACGGTCGCAGGTTCGAATTCTGCCTCGGGCTTGGATGTGTGTGATGTCCTTAGGTTGGTTAGGTTTAAGTAGTTCTAAGTTCTAGGGGACTGATGACCACAGATATTAAGTCCCATAGTGCTCACAGCCAGCCAATATAGCCAGCGTAACTTTCTCATCTCTTTCAAGATTCTCGCTGATGGGTCGGAGGCAGGATGATAAGCGGAGATGAAGACAAGTATCATGCGCATCTTCTGTAGCACTTCTTTCCAGTAATGTGACCGAAACTGCAGGCCATTGTCTGAAGTTAATTTTGTCCTTCTGCTCGACTTCACATAGGAAGTCCTTCATAAAAGCGTTCCTTATCGATCTAAGCATCGTTTTCTTCATAGGAGTGAAGGTTGCAAATTTCGAGACTGTTTCCACAGCTACAAGGATATAATTAAATCCCCTTCTGGACCTGGTTATTGGACTAAACAAATCCACACAGCAGTCTCATTCAGTTTTCCTAGTATAATTGAGTAGCCCAGATGCAAAAGCCGCTAACTGCATTACAAGCGAAACTGAGATAATCGCGAAAAACTCGTCCCATCCAATCTATTCAAGTTGAAGACTTCATTTATTGTTTAAATTTTTTTTAAAATAAATAAAAAATAATTAATTACTCGGTATTAATGGTTGAAATCTTAATTGAAATATTGACATATCGTTTTTTGCACCCGATTTATGCAGTTGCCAGGTTTTACAAACGTATCGATCCAATTACGAACCGATCATAATGGTTCGAAAACCCGCTAAAAAAATACGCCATCGTCCTTTCAACATCACAAGATGTAGAAAATAAAATATGTTCCAAATTGCATCTCAGTAAAACATCGATGAAATCTTGAAATTGGCAGAAAGTTGTATCTTAGTTAAAACGGCGACAAAAAATCCTAGAAAACAAAACTGGCTGAAAATTGCTTTTAAGTGGCGTCGACCTCAACACTGTCTATCACCTCAAAATAACTTCCGGCTTCTTTCTAGTTTTGGCGGTTGGTAGCAGCAGGAGCGACTCTAGGAGTACCTTCCTGCTCGCCTAACATCTCGGTGTACAATTTGAGCTTGTCATTGGTCACCCGGTCTTCATCAAAGTGGTACTGCAAAAGCTTTTTCACGTCTCTGAGTTTGGCTTCTGAAAGTTCTACACCTGCTGTGTGACTGGTGTTGGGCTGTTTCCTTTGCTGAAATTTTTTCGCCTCTTCTGGATGCTCCTCCCTTTTACAACTTCAAAATTGTAGAAGGCCTCTCCACCAACCAGACAAATCTTCTTGTGAAAACGATTCTTTTGGCTTTTTGAATCTGGAAATGCCAGTTACTTATCACATTACGCCAGCCGCGTATGTCATATAAGCTGGTGTCAACTCAGTTTTATTGCATAACATTGTTTTAATAATAGTTTTTATATTTTTAACTTTGTGTTTTGTAAATATTTCTTTTCCACTGATCAGAACGCCGCTTTCTTTTACAGGGATGACCGTCACCCTCAGTCTCGTTCTGGTCATTTTCAACTACTACTATGGGTTCGATTACTTGCAGAATTCCTACTATTTCAACTACCCCCACTTCGTTTATATTACCTTCTGTATTTAAACCGTTCACAAAATCACTCATTTACCTCAAAAAACTTCACGCAAATACGTCAACACACTGCTGATCAGCTGTACTGTGCTTAACGGCGTATATTTCGTCAGTGCTTAAGCAGCGAGAGCTTCACTGTTACGTACGCCTTCGCTACAGCGCAGCCAACCTGACCGTGAATAAGAAAATTCTCCTTCTAAGTCTAAAAAATTGAAATTTAGGTTTGAATGTCTAGACTGGTAAGTCTGAAGTCAGTTGGCGAGCTTTGCATCCGTACATGGCACAGCGACCGCCATGCCTGTTGAATTTGGCGGGTTTTGCAGACGTTGGACATTTATCGGGCTTTAGTGCAGTTAGTGGATTTTGCAACCGTACACGATTTTCTACTGACATTTTCAACGGTTTATAAAGAGTTTTGCACCCTGAAACCTATTCCATAGTGTAGGCGCTGAAAAAACCTCTATGACCGTGTTCTCAACTCAGAATCGACAAAAAATGCGTTTAGCGGCTTTCGCGTCTGGGCTACGCAATTGGAAATGGCAGTGTCTCAAGTGAGACCGTGAGTGGTTTTGTCTTTTGGAATACTTGACACATCGCTAGGCCCTTGTGAATCGTCTTCTCCATATTGTTAAAACAGCAAGTTTCCCTGCGTTTATTAAAACATTTCCTTGTACCAAAATGTGTATAGCTCAAGTGCGTCTACCAACTAGTTTATTTATTTACTTTATTGGGATGCAGAGGGCCCAGTGAATTTCAGTCAGGTTTTACCTTATGAAGAAGACGCTGGTTGTTACTAAGAGGTACTTTCACAATGCCGTCTGTGATACGTCTGTGACTTCCTTCATCACAGGATCCTTATTCTGTTCACCTGCATCTCCAGCAACAAGGCCACTCGCTTCTGACGACTAAAACTGTTGCCTTGCAGATTGCCTCCGTCAGCTCTTATCAAGCCAGACGGTGCTCTGGACAGAGCATCTCCAACAACATCAACCTTCCATTGTGCATGAACTCTCATAAATTGAAATTCTTGCATATATAAATCCCAGTGCACTAACCTCCTTTGTGTCACCCCCGCAGTCATAAGGAATTCTAACACTTGGTAATCTCTATAAATTTTTGGCACATGTTCGAAAAAAAGAAATTAAATTTCATGAAGGCCTAGACGATTACTAAGTCTACCAATTCTGTAACCGAATAATTCTGTTCACTTCTTTTGAGTACACAACGAGCATACACTGTAGTCTGGCGACGGACTGCTCTCAATTTCTTGATAGAGTCCTACTGCAAGTCCAGACCCTGAACTGTCCATGGTCATACAAAATTCTGCACTCAAATCAGCATGTGATAGCAGTGGTGCAACAAGAACTGCATTTTTAACACTTTCGTATTCTATCTGCTCTTTGACATCCCTGTTCCACGCAACGTTCTTTCCGGTTAGCCCGCATAACCACGGCACTGACAGCGCGCCAAGATTAATAAAACGTTTATAGAAGTTGATTAAATTGAGGAAAGTTCTCAATATGCCGCTTAATTGTAGACCCCGTGAAGTTCTTGACGGCATGTAAGTTTTCTGTATCCGGCCGAAATTGTGACCAAGGAATTGAGTCTCTTGCTTACCGAAGTCGGATTTCTCTAAGTTAGGGTGTCCATTTCATTTTCATTGAAAAGGGGGACATTTAAAATAAATTAGAGAAAAACCTGGGACAACGAAGAAAAAAACCGGGACATAAATATTGTATTGTTTAAATTTAATACACATACAAATTTACCTTTACAACGTGCACCAAAGATGATGCCAAATCACTTTTTACAATTATTCTGCCACACTATCACCGTACTTTTCACTTTTATGAACTGTATCAAGAAGTGCATTTTCGTTTGAAATGTATCATAAAAGTCGGTACACGATACACCATTAAAGTAAGTTTTGACAATGAGCAAGGCCCTCACTGTTTCAACTTTCATTCTGTTTTTTCATCTGACCACAAATAGTTCACTAACGAAAACACACGTTCCACAGCAGCATTTGACCCAGGAATTGCTAGACAAAACTCCACAAAACGAATCATGTTTTTCATGTTAATGTTTTTTCTTCTGAAATAAGCAAATATTTTACACCACGTTGCACTAACACTTTCTTTGTCTCCTTCTTCACTTTTTATGAAGTTCTGTGCACATGAAAATTCATCGAACAGTTCGTCTTCATCAGCAGGAAAATTTGGTACAATACTTTTAACAAAAACACAACAGCCCTGAATATCCTTCCACTGTAGCTGCTCCTTTTCAGTATTAACCCAGACAAATGCTTTAAAAGGTGTGAGAAATGGTAAACACCATTCTTTAATATACTCAATGCAAGAGTCATAGAAGATGCAGCATAAATATGAAATTGTTCTACAGTAATTTCACCCTCTTCTTCCAGCTTTCTTAGAGTCTCATGTACAAAGGGTGTGAGAAATCTTTCAGATTTTCTACATTGTAATTTGCCCAATAATTTGTTTATTTCTTGATAAACTTCCACTATTGTGATTTCTTGTTTCTCAATACATTTAATTGTTGTGGAGAAAGGTTTTAGCTGGCTAAGAAGAAAATGTAGAAGAACAATAGACACAGGGTTATCAAAGAATTGTTTCAGGATAACAGGACACTTATCAAGGGAAATAAAATATGATTTCAAAGCAGGAAATATGTCTACAATTCTTTCCAGTGCTGGCAGCAGAGATAGCCACCTTGTCTTGCTGTGCCCAAGTACAGTTTTGTATTCAGTTTCAGTAAACTTAATGAATGACTTCAGAGATTCAACTCTTACTGTATATATGTGGAAATGCTGGTAGATTTTGTTTACAATTAATTGGCAGTCGATGGGTAGGCAATCTGAGCCAGTTTGTAAGGAATTGCGCACCACATGTGTTGGACAGCCAACACCTACTATATTATTCACTGTGTTCTGTTGCAGTTTATAGAGCAAATTGTTTTTTTCCTTTCTTCTGCTTACCACCAAAATTGGTGTTAGTGTTGCCTTCAGAAACTGCAATCACCGGTCCCTCAAGATCATATTTCTTTAAAACCTCCAGCACATAATTCTGAAGTAAATCTGAAGTTTCTCCAGCTAAATTAACCAATTCGAGCACTTTCACGGTGATGCCATTTTCAGGGTGAAAATATCTGATAAGGAGAGGAACCAACTTCAAATCCAGATGATTCGATGTATCAATCATTACAGAAATGAATCGAGCACTTTTCAGTTAATTTCAAACCTGTTGAGCTGCATACGGTGCAATAACCTTTGAAATGATTGCATTACATTTTGTGTGTCAATACGTGAATTTAGGATTGAAAAGTTTTTTAACAACTGCTGTAGTACAGTCCATTGAATTAAAGCTATGGTTATGCATTGCACTATGGTATGCAAACGTAGCTTCTTGTGCTGCCAACTGCCTATCCATTTCTGTTACTGATTTTAAGTTTACATAGCAGTCACTCACGCCTTTATTTGCTCTTTTCGTTTGATCACTCATGCGATGTTTCTTCGTCTTAATGTGATTCACAATGTCAGACCTTCCACCATGACCAATAGCAAATTTTGATGTGCACAACGTACATTCTACAGTTTCTCCACTACCAGTGATGAAAGAAAACCCGCTTTTTATATTGCTGTTAAAATTACGCTTTTGTTTTGGCATAATGAAACAGTGATTGCACAGTGCAAAAGATTAACAGTGTGGTGACGAAAGCCAGAGAGCAAGTATCACTGGTGTATAGTATCTCTGGACCGAAAGGACGGATTCAGTGGATCGATTTAGAAGAGAAGAATCTTCGTTGTTCGTAACCTATAGTGCGTTTAAAATTACTTGCGACTTTTGACAGTTCGGTACATGTTTGGGGTATGCTGAAAGTCATCACACGCTTCCTATTGTAAATAATTGCGCAGTAATAGCAAGTCAAACAACCAGTAGCGTAAAATACTTGCCAAGCGGAAACATAAAAAAACGGGACATTTGAGCGTCCCCCCAAAAAAAACTTTCGGGACAGCCGGACATTTTGGTAAAAAACAGGACTGTCCCGGGAAAAACGGGACGAATGGACACCCTTCTCTAAATTCACATAGCATGCTTTTCGTAACTCTTTTAGTTTCCAGTTACGCACAGACCAAAACCTTTCGACTGTTAGCACGTCGTCCACACACAATATTACACGCTACCTTAACTCAGCGGCGATCACCTTCTTCAATCCTCTCAAGAACGCTGTGAAAAAAACATTGAGTACAAATAGAAGCTTTCGTAACCAGTAGCAGTGACCAATGCATAACCACGGAAGGTAGTACCTTGATGCCATGAAGTTTCTGAAGTAGTTTGTCGAGAGTTTGAGGTCTATCCTTCTCAGACGTAATGATGGTGTTTATTTGCCTGGGATCGAGCATTAAGCGTATCTGTCCATCTCGTTTCGAACGACGAATAGAGCTCTATTCTATGAGCTTATAGCCGTCTCACTTGCACCCAGTTCCGGATCAGATACGACCTCACAAAGAATTTCTTATGTTTTTCCACACACTACTTGGGTGTGAAGCTCTTGTAAAAGGCACTTCTGAAAACGTATCTATGTTTGACATCAAAATTTCACCTAATTCTATGCGTTCGTCACACGGTAAATTAGCTCTGTCAACCTTGCCTTTAATTATCTGACGCAAAGCAACCTTCTGTTCATGAACCGAATTAGTTAAAATATCTATCCTGACACTAATAGATATGAATTCGGGCTGTGTTCGAATTCTAGGTCGAGTGACTGCTCTCGGGTAATTTATTTCAGTGTGCTGCTTAAGGACACAGTCACCAAATTTCAGTCTCACAGGAATGCTCTACACCATTAAATCCACTTCGCTAATACACTCCTGGAAATTGAAATAAGAACACCGTGAATTCATTGTCCCAGGAAGGGGAAACTTTATTGACACATTCCTGGGGTCAGATACATCACATGATCACACTGACAGAACCACAGGCACATAGACACAGGCAACAGAGCATGCACAATGTCGGCACTATTACAGTGTATATCCACCTTTCGCAGCAATGCAGGCTGCTATTCTCCCATGGAGACGATCGTAGAGATGCTGGATGTAGTCCTGTGGAACGGCTTGCCATGCCATTTCCACCTGGCGCCTCAGTTGGACCAGCGTTCGTGCTGGACGTGCAGACCGCGTGAGACGACGCTTCATCCAGTCCCAAACATGCTCAATGGGGGACAGATCCGGAGATCTTGCTGGCCAGGGTAGTTGACTTACACCTTCTAGAGCACGTTGGGTGGCACGGGATGCATGCGGACGTGCATTGTCCTGTTGGAACAGCAAGTTCCCTTGCCGGTCTAGGAATGGTAGAACGATGGGTTCGATGACGGTTTGGATGTACCGTGCACTATTCAGTGTCCCCTCGACGATCACCAGTGGTGTACGGCCAGTGTAGGAGATCGCTCCCCACACCATGATGCCGGGTGTTGGCCCTGTGTGCCTCGGTCGTATGCAGTCCTGATTGTGGCGCTCACCTGCACGGCGCCAAACACGCATACGACCATCATTGGCACCAAGGCAGAAGCGACTCTCATCGCTGAAGACGACACGTCTCCATTCGTCCCTCCATTCACGCCTGTCGCGACACCACTGGTGGCGGGCTGCACGATGTTGGGGCGTGAGCGGAAGACGGCCTAACGGTGTGCGGAACCGTAGCCCAGCTTCATGGAGACGGTTGCGAATGGTCCTCGCCGATACCCCAGGAGCAACAGTGTCCCTAATTTGCTGGGAAGTGGCGGTGCGGTCCCCTGCGGCACTGCGTAGGATCCTACGGTCTTGGCGTGCATCCGTGCGTCGCTGCGGTCCGGTCCCAGGTCGACGGGCACGTGCACCTTCCGCCGACCACTGGCGACAACATCGATGTACTGTGGAGACCTCACGCCCCACGTGTTGAGCAATTCGGCGGTACGTCCACCCGGCCTCCCGCATGCCCACTATACGCCCTCGCTCAAAGTCCGTCAACTGCACATACGGTTCACGTCCACGCTGTCGCGGCATGCTATCAGTGTTAAAGACTGCGATGGAGCTCCGTATGCCACGGGAAACTGGCTGACACTGACGGCGGCGGTGCACAAATGCTGCGCAGCTAGCTCCATTCGACGGCCAACACCGCGGTTCCTGGTGTGTCCGCTGTGCCGTGCGTGTGATCATTCCTTGTACAGCCCTCTCGCAGTGTCCAGAGCAACTATGGTGGGTCTGACACACCGGTGTCAATGTGTTCTTTTTTCCATTTCCAGGAGTGAATTTAGTACTGCTCGGTGGGCGTTCATAAAATCTAAGCAAAAAATCGCTTCCGTATTTAACAACGGTACCACTAGAAAATTCATACTGAACCATGCCCTCCGCACACAAAATCGATTCTAGATTGCCTCTTGATTTCCGCGCTCTTTCCGAAATTTCTGGAGGCCATTCATACTTACGTTTTCCGTGATTTCCCTAAATCGCACCAGGCAAAAGCCATGATGCTTCATTTGAAAGGGCATAGCCGATTTCCTTCCCCTTACTTCCATAATGCGAGCTTGTGCCCCATTTCTAGTGACCTTGATGTTAAACTCTAATCTTCCGTGTTTCTTCTTCTTCCCGAAAATTGCTCTCTTCATCTTCGTTCTCTGAGTGGCAGCATAGGCCAGACTGCCCTCTGTTCACAATTACTGAAGATTGCTTCACTCAAAATCGAAACTGTACAGCCTACAACTGTGTCTAAGACATGTTAATTTTCCACTTTTGACATTTATTTTCGGATGAATGATTGAGGCGTCAGTATGATATCATTCAGTTAGTAGTGTCTCCCCTGGTATCTTCAAAATTTAGAAAACAAACGTTATGCATCGTCATTTCTATTATTTCACTACTCACGTGAGCAGTTGCACATTACTGTCATAGTCGAGGCGGTCCTTCGTTCGTGTCATGTGACCTTGGGTCGGGTGACTGATCTCCACAATTTGCACCAACGATTGCTCAGGAATGTGCCAGTTTTGGACATCCATGTCTCTCTCGTCGATCATCCTAATGTTCCACGTGTTGCGGTCTCTTTTATTATATGTGTTTCTTCCTGTGTACGTTTTCTGTGACGCCAGTAACCATTGCAGTAATATGGGTGCTGACGTTATTCTGCTCTTGCAGCTTCACTTTCTCCATTTCGTGTTGGCCTCTCTGCCTCGTCACACTCATTTTCTTTTAAAAGAACTTGGAACACACTGAGGTCATCTTTGCAATTCCCCACGAGGATTACGTTCCAGAGGCGACAGGCGCTTCGTCAGACAGATTCTAATCAATCCAGGCAGGCTGTATGTATTGTCGAGAAACTGATTTCTACGAATCATATTCTTAAAGAAACGTGTCAAACAGGAGAATGCCAAATTCTCGAAGTTATTTATCATTATTATATTATTTTTCACACAGTCTTGCATTTTTTCACCCAGTACGCACGATAGAAACACGAAGCAAAGTTCACAATAACTGTGCACTCCTGTTCACTTAAACACATACACGTGGCTGGTTTGTCTTCGAGGTACTCACACTTAAATTCTCCAGGTAGGAGGTAAGCAGTATTCAGATTACTCCAGCCCTACACAAGGTGAATCCCGTTGCTATTGTTCCAAAACACGTGAATTTTGATCACTGATCAAATTCTTCTCGCCTTGCTCTCTCGCGTATTTCCAGGCTACCCTGGTCTCTTAAAAACTTGTATTGTCTATCCTAGTCACCATTATGACCACACTCATAGATGGCACGATATTCGTCTCCATGTGGCGCCTGTGAGTAACAGCCTCTATACTCATTTTATGAGCAGTGCCCTCCGACACGTGAATCTTTTCTTGCAAGTCGCGAATAGCCTGCTCATAATGCAGTTAATTTCAGATGGTTGAGCCTTGAAACGTCGGAGAGACTATTTCTTCTGATTCCACTGTGTCCACGGGTTGTTTACGATCAAAACTTCCACTGTTATTGAGCGCAATTGGGCCTACCATATTCGGGAGCTCTTTGACCTTTTCCGCTATCTTGTTAATCTCTTCCTGCTGTTGGAGAATTTGGTCACATGCTTTGCAAGAGCAGATGTTTTGATTGTTTTTCAGGTCACGCAATGGCATTACGTGCAGGCTATGAGATTATTCGTGTGCACGATTCTGCCACAACTGTCCTTCCTAAACCTGAGTGATCCATTTCCTAACTCGTCAGTGTAACTGCCCCTTTCTCGTTCAGAGTAATTACAGCGTCCGCAATTTGTTCTCGCCGTTCCCATCTCGTACATTATCCTCTATTCCTTGCACGCATTTGCTCCTTTTTTCATTCTAATACTGTGCATTTTTATTGTTCCATATTAAGCTATTAAATATTCCCTCATTGTCCCGTTTTAAACTACTAATCATTTCTAATACAGCCTGCATGAGATCCAATCCAGCCCCCTTTACCGGCAGTTTCTTTGCTCCATCAAACAATATGTTCCTGCACACAGTGCAGTGCAAAGAATTCTACGTTTTGCTTGTTTCACTATGCAGAAACATGACCGTTATGGTCACATTACTGCTTGCCGCTAGCTCCACATTAATGGGTTTCGGGATTTCATTATCAATTTGTGAGTACAGAAGGTTACTACCATTAGAATTCTATACTAAACGACTATCATAAATACCTACTAATTCCAAGGATTCATTGCTATCCTCCGATAAGGATCCGTGCTTAACATTGCGACATCATTGCCACGATCATGATTGCAAATAATATCTTTCTTTACTATACCAATTTGTAAAAAGCAACGCCGAAACCACAATTCTGAAACGACCGAACACGCTACTACGCAAGGGAAAAGAGATTCAACACAAAATAAAGATTAGTCTCAAAAAGAACAAATACAAGAAACAAAACAAATACAGATGGTAACTAAGCGACTGTCTTGTACGTCATAATGTGCGACAAACCACACGTGATCATTTTATTATAAAGAGGCACTAAAAAGGCGACCTGCTAAGCTGCAGTTGTTCATGAATTACTTAGACTATTTTTCAAAAGAACTAAGAAGCCTGAATCCTGGCAAATTCGCTAGGTGAAAGGGGAGGTTCATCAATGAATTTATTCACGATCACTGAGAAAACACACTGCCTGATACGCACAATGGATAGTGCTAAGGCATTCCATGAACCGTGCACTATAGCGAACCAGCAATACTTACTAATGTCCAATATAATTAACCACGTGCATGGGAAACTGCAAATAACATGGACTAGAGCTGTAAAAAAACTTCAGCTCAAACATTTAATCTATGAATACACAATTACTAAAAGTAGAAGCTTTGATACATGGGGAGATGGCATGGGAACAACATACTAGACTCTAGATGAGTGGTTTCCAACATTTCTGAGGCTATTACCCATGAATGCAATCTCATATTAGCTAGTAACCGCACCCCACATCATCAATGTCAGCGTGTAACTAACCGTTAAAATGAAAAAAATTCTTTAAACAATTTTTAGCTTTAAAATGATGAAAGACAAATGATATTTAGTTTGTGTAGGTGTTCATTAAATGAGGAAGAAATGAGCCAGTGAGGTAATTGGTACTGATTACTTCTAACAACCTTTTTTTTATAAAATGACGAAGCAATTCTCAGGGCATCGGCAGGTCTACCTACATCTCCTCTAAAGAATAGAAAGCTTTTATTTTTTATTTAGCCTATGGCTAATACAGACATATTATAAAATTAGTAGTAGTAGTAGTAGTAGCTTTATTCATCCGTAGATCTCCTTTTACAAGGATATAGGACATGTCAAAGTATTTACAAATTTAGATCAATTTAAAATAATTACATATACATATGTACTTATTTACAAACAAGAAACTTAAGTTTGGCTTTACAACTGAATATCCAGTCCTTCAATCCAGCGCACTGCGTCTGGAGTTGCTAGCAGGAAGTCCTCTTCAGCAGCGTGATAGGCTCGAATCCTGCATTCACTGACAATGTGAACAGTCTGGTATGGAGCCCCGCAGTCACAGGCTGGATTAGGCAGCTTCTTCCACTTAAAGACAGCATCCCTGCATCGGCCACGGCCTGTACGGATTCTGTTGAGGGTAGTCCAAGTCTTGCGTGGTAGGTCGAATCCACTTGGAAGTTGAGCACCTGAGAAGATGTTATGCAGGCACACATCTGTCACTGCTTCCCACCGACCTTTCCATTCTTCAAGGGGTCTGAAGTCCTTAGCAACAATGTCAGCAGCATCGCACGGAGTTGGATGGCGTGATTTCAGTCTCTTACGTTTTAAAAGTGGCATGTCGCAATGCACGCGTAGGTTAGAATTCCTGGAGATCTTGTGGAATTCCCTCATAAGGGCAGTACGTCTGCGTAGATCAGGAGGCATTATACCGGTTAACAGTGGAAGCCAATAAACTGGAGCAGATCTGATTGCGCCAGATATTATGCGCATTGTCGTATTCAGCTGGGTGTCAACAAGCCTTGTATGATTACTGTTCATCCAAACAGGTGCACAATACTCAGCACTTGAGTACACCAAACCCAGAGTTGATGATAGCAGAGTGGTTGCTGAAGATCCCCAGGTAGTTTCGCGTACCTTGTGGAGGATGTTGTTTCAAGTCCTCAACTTTTGAGCTAAGTTAAGAAGGTGTTGTCTGAAACATAGTGTACGGTCCAGGAAGACACCAAGATAATTTGGGTTCCAATTATGACGAAGAATTCTGCCTCTGAAACTTACTTCCAGTTTTACGTTCGCCAACCGATTATTTAAATGGAAGCAACACACTTCTGTTTTACTCACACTGGGTTGGAGTCTCCAGATTTTGAAGTAATTGTCCAATACAGACAGGTCATTGGTTAGACTCTCTTAAGTTATCTTCATTTCCTGGTGTTGTACAGCTAGAGCCAGGTCATCGGCATAGCAGAATTTTATGGACTAAGAGCCAGGTAGATCAGATAGATATAGGTTGAACAATAATGGTGAGATAACTGATGCTTGGGGCAATCCGCTGTTTAGCTTCCTTTCCTTACTTATGTTGCTTCCAGTGATTACCTGGAACTTCCGATCACTTAGCATACTGTTAAACAGTCGAACCATTTTTCTGCAAAGTATGATGCGGAGAAATTTGTAGATAAGGCCTTCCCTCCACACAGTGTCGAAGGCGGCAGTTAGATCAACAAACGCCACAGATGTTTTCTCCTTCATTTGGTATCCTGACTCTGTGAAGGATGTGAGAGAAAGCTAACTATCCACGTTGAAGGTAGACACTTTTTAGAGAAACACACTTCCGCTGCATCAATCCTCTCCCTAGCGATAATTGCTCCATCTACACCCCCACTTAAAATTATCCAAGTTAGTATTTTTGCACTACACTTCGTTTGTATAGCATTTGAATGCTAGATTATTGTGAACTGGCAGAAATTGGTAGATTTAAGGCTACCAATGCTTTGTGCGCGACCACTGCCAATAATAATAATAATAATGCTTTGTGGACCCCACAGCAACGTAGTAGACGTTTCATAGTTACTGCTGTGTGTGCTGTTAAGTAAGCCGTTTATCTGTTGTAAAGTGAGTAATTAAGCAGTTTCGTTTCCACTGCAGGGGTTACCGACAACTCGGAGGTAGTATTTTCTTGAGATATTTAAGCATATATGATGTATATATCTCTAGTTTATGCCATAGATGCATAGTGCAAACTACAAAGTATGTGTGTAGTGGATGGACTATGTGAGGAAGATGTTCGTTATACATTTTAGTTACAAGCTGTAACTTCCACCTCATTGTGTCACTTGTTAATGCTAATCTCTGGAAAAAATGTAATGATAGGTAACTTATTTAATCACTATTCCAGTGTCACGAAATAGTGATAATAGTAATGATCTTTGAAAAATAATTAGTTTGGTGACTGAAACAAAATCAAACATTTTGTTTTGCCCCTCGGAAAATTTCAATTTACCTTTCAGGGGTTAATTACATCGTCAGACTAGCGACCTCTGCTCTAGAGAGCCCACGCAACACAAGAATTTGCCTGAACTTGAATAAATTTCGCGCATCAATTCTCCCTTGAGAACGGGAAAAGAACCTTGTTTTTAATATTAATGGGGTCAAAATCAAGCTGCTCAGAGAACCTACTGTGGGAAAGCACAGCAAAATGACACATGCCTAAGCACTTCCAAATAATAAGAATCTAAAATTTAATAACCGAAAGAAAAGTGTCAAGCAACTACATTACGAACAATTAAGAGGGAGCCTTTGTCCATAGAACAAACCAAAAAACGATGAAGAACATCGCAGTGTAGCAAATATACCTCATTCCACAGGCAGCGCTCCCCCAGCACATCTCGTCGGATCGGGAAACAGTGGCAGAGTGCCAAGTCACCCCACGCTAGACCTAGTACCTCACAGCCAACGACACTTTCGGGGTGAGAGCTATTTTTTTGTACTACCAATACCTAAGCTACAGTTACGCTGTTTCTTATCGAAAATACGTTACAGCCTGGGCTAACATGGAACTGTTCACATTTCACCAGTTCCTGAAATGTTTTTCTCTATGATGCACAGACAGAGCATCCAGAGCGTGGCGAATCTTCAACACTTGCTGCTTCCCTTATGAACTTCTCTGTCCACTCGTACATTTGCGTTCGATTCAGTCAACTATTACCATATTGCACTACCATCTGATAATGAATTTCGATTGGTTTGAACCCTTCAGCTACCAGAAATCTAATAACATTCTCCTGCTCCACAATGGTGCAAATCTGCAAGGGTTCCGCCATCTTGTTTCACGGTTTTCCAGCATCCTGTTCGTTAGGCAGGCGTGTCAGCCGCGGCCACTAACAAAAAATTACGAAGACGCACAAATTTTGTTGAATTTTTGTATTTTTATACGACGTTCCCAGTTATTTATTGAACGAACTTTGCACATTTATTTGACTTAGTAGATATTCCATGGAACATTCCTAATGGATACATTTCAGCGTACAATATCCCTTGTTGGACCTATTTAATTTGGATCCCAGACGCTTGGGCAAACCTCTAAAATGATACATAAGCAGTTTCCTTTCCAGTCTGCCTGCATTTTCACAGTGTACTGCCAATGAAGCGAAGTCTGCCACATGTCTCACCTGTGACTGGGCTAGTGTCATGTTTCCATTAAAATATAGCTACAATAGGATGAATGTTCGAACAAGTCTTGATTCACAGCTCCACATCCACAGATTTTTCCACAACACAAACTCCTTTGTGTCCAGCTGTATTTTTTTTTTTCTTTATTTTTTTTTTTTTTTTTTTTTTTTTTTTTTTTGTTAATCCACGTATTTCATGTGTTGTTTCAACCAATTATTCTAGAAGACTTGTATAAATGGCAGTCAAATGAAAACGAAACAGAAGGAAAAAGGTAAAGTTTTTATTATACTGACGAAGAAAAATCACAACACCAAAACATAATTAATGTAGAGCAATGAAATTTCGGAACACGTTTATCTAGGTAACATACTTACGTGATTAACATTGCAAGAACACAGGTTAATGTAAGCGTGAGATAAGCCATTGCAAATGTGAAATTCCGGTACATTAACAACCGGCGCAATGAGCGTGCACTGTGTTATACAGGTGCCGGATGTTAATTTGTGGGATGGAGTTGTCTGTTGCACTTGTTCTGTCAATACAGGGACGGCTAATGCTGTTTGTGGATGACGATGGAGTTGTCGTCCGATGATGTCCCAGATTTACTAGATTGGAGCCAGACCTGGTGATCGAGAAGGCCAACGCAACACGTCGACACTGAGTAGAGAATGTTGAGTCACAACAGCAGTATGTGGGCGAGCGTTATACTGTTGGAAAACATCCCCTGGAATGCTGAATGGTAGCAATACAGGTCCAATCCCAAGAATGAAGTACAAATTTGCAGTCACGGTGCGTGGGATAACCAGGGAAGAGCTCTTGCTCTCATGCAAAATCGCATTCCAGACCATAACTCCAGGTGTAGGGTGTAGGTACAGTATGTCTAGCACGCGGACAGGTTTGCTGCAGGTCCTCAACTGGCCTCCTCGTAACCAAGCTTCCTCCTAACCAAAACATGCCCATTAGTGGCAACGAGGCAGAATCAACTTACGTGGGCGGGCCGATTACCATTTGAATTCTGACGTCACTGATGACATCAGAGATCGTCATTTTGAATCGCCACTTTGAATTCTAAACTTCGACTCATACAGACTGCGACAGTATCTTCAGGATGTGGCCCACATTTTGCCAAGGTTGTTCCGACCACGCTGCAGAAGCTTTGTCGAGAAGGCCTTATACATCCTCCATACAGTACCGATCCCTTTCCAAGCGAGTTTCGTGTATTTGGAGCCCTGAAAAAAGACTTTCGTGGTATAGTGCCAGCAGCTTCTACCCACTGCTTGTTTCTTTGCTTCTTTTGGAAACTAGAAATCACTACGTACATCCTTCTATCTAATGGACTTCAGGGTACACGTCTAATCATAGCTACGGTTCAGTAGAGCGCTCTGTGTCTCCAATTCTGTACTATAGAAGGCGGCTGTGTGGCACTGTTCAATCTGTCAACATTTCATATTTTGGCCATGCACTCATTTTCGCATTTGGCAGAAAGGATTTCTGTCAGCACAGGAAGCTGCTCACTGAAATGATGTACTGTACTAAAATGTCATTTGAACATTCAGCAGCTATTATGAGAATAAAATCTTGAAGATCTACCTCAGGTTATCAGCTGCAGTCAACGATAACAGCTGAAGATCGCTACCTACAACTTATGGCTCAAGAGGATTGCAACAGAACTGTGCATACCAATACAGAATGCAGCCGACACCACGTGATCGGTTTAGTCTGTAGGTTTGCAGACTATTAGCTCATGAAGAAGGAGGGACAGATAACGCGTGGATTGGGACCTGGATCAGTGGCGCCAGTTTCTCTTTTCTGAGCAGTATTTTTCTAAGGCATGTTAATCATCGTAGAGAAGTGTGGATTCATCTGTGTAGCAAAGTACGACTCAGGCATGTAGTCACACAGGTTCAGTATCCCATGTTGTATATCTCACCACGTTTCGTTCTAACAGTTTGGGATGAAGCACCGAAATATATGTATAAAACCAGTGACCTTATGCGCTTGTGCCTAAGTACTGTAGCAAACAGAAAGTGGGACATCATGTTACAAGGCGACCTATTGTCAACGACAATTCTTTCCCACAGACAGAATCCTTCAAACTGCGATAGTATGTATAGTATTATGAAATTTCCGGGTATCTTAAAGGTGTGCTAGACAGATACTGAACATCAACCCTTACTTTCCCGTGTATTAATTTAGCACGAAATTCTTTGATAGAATACACTCTGCTCTAAAGTGAGAGACAGTTTATCAAACCAGCCTCTTGGAGGACTGTTCTTTAGCTTTTCTGTCTCATATTGGTCCTCCGGGATTGCTAGACTAGAAAAATATGTAGCTGAGGTTCTGCAAGGCTTGTAAAGTAGGCAAGAGCTACAGGAAAGTTGAAACTACAGGGTAGGTCGTATTTGGATAGCTCAATTCCTAAGATCAACATACGCAAAAGGTGAATATCCTAGGCCCAATTCCGGACAAATCTAGAGCTTTAACAAGACTAAGGTTTGAAGCTTCTTTTGACATTTTTAGGAGTTTGCTATTTAAAATTCGTATTGTTCTGAAAATAAGCCTTATGTAAACACACTTCTTTTTATTCGGCCAGAAGTGTTTCGACACCTGTGTGTCATCTTCTGTGGGTCAAATTTTATTATACTGCACAGAAATAAAATTTGACCCCCAGAAGATAACACATGGGTGTCGAAACATGTCTGGGTGAATAAAATGAAATTAACAGTGTTAACGTAAGATGGATTTTCAAAACAACTTTAACCTGTTAGCTATTTTTTCAACATCGTGCATCCCGCTACATTTATATTGGGAACAACCTGCAGTTGTGCTCGAGCCATCCCATGCCATAACCTTTCTCCCAGAAGCGCAAGTCCAACAATGGATGCAGAAGAGATTCTGTGTAATTCGGGGAGTATAAGGTTGTATCTACGAGACAAATCGTGAGTCGTATCTACACTCCTGGAAATTGAAATAAGAACACCGTGAATTCATTGTCCCAGGAAGGGGAAACTTTATTGACACATTCCTGGGGTCAGATACATCACATGATCACACTGACAGAACCACAGGCACATAGACACAGGCAACAGAGCATGCACAATGTCGGCACTAGTACAGTGTATATCCACCTTTCGCAGCAATGCAGGCTGCTATTCTCCCATGGAGACGATCGTAGAGATGCTGGATGTAGTCCTGTGGAACGGCTTGCCATGCCATTTCCACCTGGCGCCTCAGTTGGACCAGCGTTCGTGCTGGACGTGCAGACCGCGTGAGACGACGCTTCATCCAGTCCCAAACATGCTCAATGGGGGACAGATCCGGAGATCTTGCTGGCCAGGGTAGTTGACTTACACCTTCTAGAGCACGTTGGGTGGCACGGGATACATGCGGACGTGCATTGTCCTGTTGGAACAGCAAGTTCCCTTGCCGGTCTAGGAATGGTAGAACGATGGGTTCGATGACGGTTTGGATGTACCGTGCACTATTCAGTGTCCCCTCGACGATCACCAGTGGTGTACGGCCAGTGTAGGAGATCGCTCCCCACACCATGATGCCGGGTGTTGGCCCTGTGTGCCTCGGTCGTATGCAGTCCTGATTGTGGCGCTCACCTGCACGGCGCCAAACACGCATACGACCATCATTGGCACCAAGGCAGAAGCGACTCTCATCGCTGAAGACGACACGTCTCCATTCGTCCCTCCATTCACGCCTGTCGCGACACCACTGGAGGCGGGCTGCACGATGTTGGGGCGTGAGCGGAAGACGGCCTAACGGTGTGCGGGACCGTAGCCCAGCTTCATGGAGACGGTTGCGAATGGTCCTCGCCGATACCCCAGGAGCAACAGTGTCCCTAATTTGCTGGGAAGTGGCGGTGCGGTCCCCTACGGCACTGCGTAGGATCCTACAGTCTTGGCGTGCATCCGTGCGTTGCTGCGGTCCGGTCCCAAGTCGACGGGCACGTGCACCTTCCGCCGACCACTGGCGACAACATCGATGTACTGTGGAGACCTCACGCCCCACGTGTTGAGCAATTCGGCGGTACGTCCACCCGGCGTCCCGCATGCCCACTATACGCCCTCGCTCAAAGTCCGTCAACTGCACATACGGTTCACGTCCACGCTGTCGCGGCATGCTACCAGTGTTAAAGACTGCGATGGAGCTCCGTATGCCACGGCAAACTGGCTGACACTGACGGCGGCGGTGCACAAATGCTGCGCAGCTAGCGCCATTCGACGGCCAACACCGCGGTTCCTGGTGTGTCCGCTGTGCCGTGCGTGTGATCATTGCTTGTACAGCCCTCTCGCAGTGTCCGGAGCAAGTATGGTGGGTCTGACACACCGGTGTCAATGTGTTCTTTTTTCCATTTCCAGGAGTGTATATATCTAGGTTTTAATGAACAATTCCAGCTAGAGACATCGCGACTGATACGAATCCTGTTCTAGGAACATTTTTAATCTGTCGCAAGATTCATTCTTTCTAATCATTCACTGTCTTGTCGAACGTTGTGTTCAACAACAACACGCGAGATATCAGTGGAAGCCAGTGGCTTAATTGACTTCAGGACTGCATCCTATCTATAAATTTTCAGGTACTACTTGCAAAAGTCCACATTTTCACGAGAATAAGTATCCCAAGTGATCACTAGCAGCTTCCAAAAATCTATGTCCCGGGTCTGGAAGACTAAGTCGGCCTGATGCTATTCTGTAATACATTGTGTCCGTTGGCACTATACGGAGGTGACAAAAGTAATGGAATACGGATATGCACATACATATGGCGGTATTATCTCATACATGACCATGGAGACTTCTCCTTGGTCCCACGGAACAATAAATAAATAAATAAAATAAATAAACAAACACGAGGTATAAAAAGGAAGTGCATTGACGGAGCTTTCATTTGTACCCAGGTGATTCACGTGGAAAGCTTTCCTAAGTGATTATGGCCACACGTGAGGAATTCACAGACTCTGAACGCGGAATGGTAGTAGGAGCTAGACGCTTGGGACATTTAATTTCGGAAACCGTTAGGGATTCAATATTGCGATATCCACAGTGGCAACAGTGTGCCGAGAGTACTAAATTTCAGGTGTTGCCTCTCACCAAGGAGAACGCAGTGGCTGACGGCCCTCAGTCAACGACCGAGAGCAGCGGCGTTTGTGTAGAGTTGTCAGTGCTAACAGACAAGCTACATTGCGTGAAATAACCGCAGAAATAAATGTGGGATGTACTATGAGCGTATCAGTTAGTACAGTATGGCGAAATTGTGGCGTTAATGGGCTACGGGAGCAGACGACCGACGCGAGTGCATTTCTTAACAGCATGACATCGCCTGCATTGGCTCTCCTGGGCTCGTGGCCATATCAGTTGGACCCTAGACGACTGGAAAACCATGACCTGGTCACATAAGTCCCAAATTCAGTTGGTAAGAGCTAATGGTAGGATTCGGGTGTGGCACAGACCCCACAAAGCCATGGACCCAAGTGGTCAACAAGGCATTGTGCAAGCTGGTGGTGACTCCACAACGGTAAGGCTTATGTTTACATGAATCATTGACTGGAAATGGTTATGTTTGGCTACCTGGAGACCATTAGCATCCATTCATGAACTTCGTATTCTCAACCAATGATGGAATGTTTATGAATGACAATGCGCCATGCCTCTGGGCCACTGTTGTTACCAACTGCTTTGAGGAACATTCTGGACAGTTCGAGCGAATGATTTCCCCACCCAAATCGCTCGACATGAATCCCGTAGAACATTTACGAGGTATAATTGAGAGGTCAGGTCGTGCACAAATCCTTGCACTGGCAACACTTCCGCAGTTATGGAAGGCTTTAGAGGCAACATGTGTCAATATTTCTGCAGGGGACTTACAATGACTTGTTCAGTCAATGCCACGTCGAGTTGCTGCACTACGCCAGGCAAAAGGAGATTCCACACAATATTAGCAGGTATCACATGAGTTTCGTCACCTCACTGTTAATGGCTGATCTTTTCGTGAGCCTATTCTTATGCTAAGGAGTGTGGCCCCCTGACCCCTTTCCCCTGACGACGACAACGAATGGTGACATGGACTTCAGAAGTCTTTGATAGCGTTTAGGACGCAATCTGGTCCATGACCATTCAACTGTCGCCGACAGTTCATGGTTGCAAGGTCTCGCTTGATGACATCCCAGATGTGTTCAGTGGAAATGTAATCAGACTGCGTGAGAGCCTACGAAAGCAACCTCGTGTCTCTGGGGAGTCCCTCAATTGATTGTGACCCAGTTTGGGAGAGACGGGGAGGGGCAATCCATTGTGCTGTTGAAGGTACATGTATACAATAGGGTGCTGCAGGCCAACAAGTAATGTACAAGTTCGAAAGCGCTATGAAACGCTTGTTGTCATGCCACCTGGCGTTGATACTATAGTCTGAACTACTAACAGTGTGTCCTTATCACTCTAAAATTGAGACGCCTGATGTTTACGATTAGGGCGTCGTTGCTAATATTGTACGTAATGTACTTTCATCTGACCTTGACCTTCAGTGGACAATTTGTGGTGCGACAATAGTAGGTTCATGTATTGCATAATGGTGAGAGATTGTGATTGAATATCAAGAGTCCCATTTCATTGCGACTAAACATTCCTTACACTGGATGACCTTTACCTGCTGCCAGAAAGTTTCCCTGCTGACAAAGTGGGATGCACCGCAACATGTGATTTTTACGTATTCGACGGTGCTATCAGTATATATCACTCTGTATTGCGAATCGTCAATCAGGGCGAAACATTTACAAAGTTTACCCATCTAATGGTGGTGTTCGTGTGTCACGCTTATCTCTGTGCCCTGTTAAGTATGATGAGCAGAGGTACTCTGTTGTGTGGTGACGTATGTAGCCGACATTTAGGAGGAAGTTCCGGGTGGTGTGGCTGTTCACTGATTGTTGTTATCGTCCAGCACTGAATTGGAAAGTGATTTGAGGCACTTCGGCTCTTTTATCCGTTGTTACAAACGGCGGTTACAATCCACGATAATCGATTGGGACTACTGTTTGTCTACGATAAGCTGACCTTTCGAGGGGAGGTCGTCGGGAACGGCAGGAAGAGTGCTTTGCCTCCGCATTTAGGAATGCTGAGGGGAGGGGAACAGCGAGGGGAGAGCAGCACCACCTCCGTAACCGTGTTGAGAGCGTAAGCAGAGGTGACGCGCGTGGAAATATGCGCAGCCCTCGAAGACAAATTAATATCTTCCATCTAATGCTAATTTCTTCGCTACTCTCTGCCCCTTAAAAAGGGTGTATTTACGGTACTATTATCAGCACATTGTTGTTGGCGTCAGTTTCCTCCCAATCGAGGTACGGAGAGCTCGATCGTCATGTAACTATCATCAGGTCGATATCAAATGCGCTGATACAGTGCGTCTTTCCCATTCTGTCACGCTGGTAGCGATTTCTAGCTCTAACGAAATCCTCATAATGTGACACGTCGAACTGTTTTATTCGCCATGTCACCATTGGGCTCTGCCTCTGCAACAAAGCACTCATCTCTAATTCAATTACTAGTGAATGTATTGCGAGTAATGTTCAACCCAATAAAGACATAATAAAATTAATACTTTTATATCATTATATGATGATTTACTTTTTCTTTAAGCAAAATATAACGAGATACAACTCCAAGTCCGTTCCGTTAAGCACAAAATAAAATTGTATCTACATTAGGCCAATCTCTTCATCAACGCCATAGATGGATGGGACTGAGTATCATTCCGAATGTAATCTGCGTTTATGAGGACAAGAAACCACTCTACAGCTTTTGATAGTGTAAACCGTGATAAGCTAATGCTAAAATTCAATTTCACTAAATTGAAGGCTCAATAGGTTGATGGTATTTACTTTATCTGACTCACAGAAAACAATGTGTATCAGTCCCGTGTCAATTGCGTAACGATAGGCACTCATAATTTGCAGCAATCAGACATTGTGTACCACAAGGTTCGATTTTGGGTCCTTTGTTGTCGTCGTAAAAATCTCAACACCCAGAAGGAATTGTCTAAATTAGTCCATAATCGAAGGATGTATAGAACCGTGGAGCCATAATAAGTTCATTGCTTGATTGTAAGGAATTAGGGGGGGGGGGGAGGCAATCTATCGTGGTAGCTTGTGAGATGCAGGGCTTGGTCAGTATACTATTCGTCTCACCTCGTCCTCTACGCAAGCGCTGCGCTCTTAGTGCCAATGCTTTCCTGCACGCTCATGGTTGTTGCCACATTGTCGCGGTGCGCGGGGGCTGCCACTGTTGGTTTGGTATGGGTTATTGACCAGGGTCCCTCTACTTCAATTTCTTTTATATTTTATTTTGGTTGTAGATTCGTTCACGCTGTTGTGGTGGAGATATACGCGCTGTTCGCCCCATTTCTTAAATAATTACCTGCATTTGGTGGGAAATGCCTTTTTACCAGCAAAGGTTGATTCCTCATCTGTCCTTTGATGATTTAATGACTAAAAGTAATGTGGGTATGATTAGTAACTTTAATTAGTAGGGTTTTACGATTTTAATGTGATGACCTGTGACCGTTGGACCGTACGGACTGTAACTTAGGTTTACTGTTTTCTCTTTACATGAACACCTGAGGATGTGGCTATAGGCCATGAAGCTGGTCGTAACCCATTAAAGAGTATTATCCAGCCGTAAGTGGTGTTCTTCTTGCACGATGTATCACCACAGCTGAGGGTGCCCAGAACTCAGAGTTGTTCATAATAAGTAATTAAAACTGCAGAGAGAAGGGGTGCAGGTAGGAGCAGCAGCGCCCATCTTTGTGTGTCCAAACAGATCAGTGACGCTCAGTCGCTGCAGAGCCGTTAAAAGAATTGCAAAACTGCAATCAAACGCCAGGTCGCCTCGAGGACGTCATTGGGAGTAATATCAGCAAGTAAGTGAATTCAGCTGGGACATAATATTTGATCTCCGGGAAATGGGTTTGCCGTACCGTAACATTCCAACTCGTACAAGGCAAGCTGCTACGACAGTGACGCTTGTGTAGACCTAGCGGACAGAAGAGCGTCGTACACAGCAACGAGTGGGTACTGATCAACACAGTGCGATGACAGCAGGCTAACTGCCATATTGTCCACATGGCCGTAACCGTCAGACAAGATCCGTCCACACGCTTTGGAGCACTGCAACGGTTGTCGACACGTCTGTGTGGACTGTTCGACTCTGCTGAGGGCTGAACAGGTGGGTAGAGCACCATTGTGTCGGCTGCCACTGACAGATAACCACTCACCCCACAAACAGCAATGGGCACATGAACGCCGTCACTGATGCGCGAAATGGCAACATGTAGGATTTACGGAAAAGTCCCACCTCAGGTTTTCCTACAGTGATGGTCGAGTACGTTCTACATACACCATTGTAAACGTAATCGAGTAGACTGCATTGTTAAGAGGCGTAGTGGACGAACGACAAGTGTGATGGTCAGAGTCGCCATTGCCTCTAACGTGTTTTGCGTCCTTGCACGGTGGCAGATGCACATGAAATAAACAGCGTTTCCTACCTAGCATCTGGTATAGTTTAATGCACAACTCAGGCAAGCGTACAATGTAAATAATGCAACGAATTTTTTTCTCAGACAATTTCGGTTGAAAAAAATGAGCAATTTGTTGTGAGACATCGTGGAATATTCTCGCTTCGGACCCTATAACTTTATGAAGTTCCGATAGTTGAAGCAGAGAGCTTTCACTGAGTTTCTTTTGGTGGAAAATCAGAGCTCTGCAAATATTCATAGAATCTTGCAGAATACTACGGTGACGTGGCAGTGGACAAAAGCATGGTGAGTCGTTGGTCGAGGAGCCTGCCATTATCGCAACAAGGTCGCACAAATCTGTAGTATCTCCCGGCTGCCCACCTGGTATACACGGCTGTGATTTCTGCAATGTTGGGACTTGCGGACACTCTCACTCGAAGTGATCGACGGATCATAGTCAAATACCTCGCTGCACATCTGGACGTCTCTGACACACTCGCCCACCAGTTGGGCTTCTCAAAGGTGTGTGCCCTCTGGTTTCCACACCGCCAAACGGAAGACCATAAACACCGAAGGACCATCTGTGCAGAATTGCTTGCGTGCTACGAGGCTGATTGTGACATTTTTGTGTCGAACATCATCACAGGCGATGAATCATGGGTTCATTACTACGAGCTGGAAACAACAAAATGGTAGTCCACAGAGTGGCACCACACCACATCTCCTCCGAGGGAAAAGTGCAAAGCCGCACTCTCAGCTGGTAATGTTATGGCATCAGCCTTCTGGGATGGTGAGAGGATTACTCTTTGATGTCCTCCCTCGTGGTGCAACGATAAACACTGAAGTCTATTGTAATACCCTTAGGAAACCGAAGAAACCATTTCAGCGTGTTTTTCGCCATAAACCTGCAAAGGAACTTGTCCTTCTCCATGACAACACAAGGGCTCACACAAATCTGTGCATTCGAGAGGAGCTGGCATACTTTCATTAGACTGTTCTTCCTCATCCACGCTACTGCCTGAATCTAGCACCTTCCGACTTCCATCTCTTTGAAAGATGCACTGTGCGGGAAGCAGTATGTGGACGACGGGGAGGTTACTGATGCAGCAAGACAATGGCTCCGAAGTCGACCGGTAGAGTGGCGCTATGCGGGAATACAAGTCCTCCCACTAAGGTGGCATTAAGTTACCGCATTGACCAGTGGCTATGTTGAAAAATAGGGTTTTATAGCCTAAGGAATGGGGAACAAAATGGTGTATTGGAATCCTGAATAAAAACAACCTGCTGTCAGAAAAAGAAATGTGTTGCGTTACTTGTTGAACACTCCTCGTATGACGTCTGGTAATATACGTACAACAGAGAAAGCTCTTCGGATCTAGTAACAAGGTGCCGACTGACCAGTCCTAATGATGTCGGCGTAAGCGTCACAGGAACCTGGCGACTGCTATGCCGAGAGCGCGATCGGTGCCCAGCGATGCGGCGCTGTAGGCGCAGCTGTCGCCCAGCTACTGCATGGAGAAGACGCGGTTGCCGCCTGGTGAGACACTGCGACTTTGATCCGGCTCGCTCCCAGTAAGGGCGGCAACATCGGTGAAGTGTTGGAAGGTGTAGGGGGCTGGTGGGAGGCAGGACTCGACCACCGTCGGCTGCCCGAGACGCGACGATGCTAATGGTCCAACGAGGCGTGATTTGGCGAAGCCAATGAACCAACATCCGACGTTGAGGGCAGAGCGAGGTACTATTGGTTTTGATTGACGGACCGCGAGACTCATCCTGCCGAATTTACTAAATAGGGACCCATCTCCTAGTTGGCGATCGAGCTGTGACCTACGTAGGCAAGTGAGGAAGAGAAGCGCCTGTGGCGCAGAAAGTAGACAACCCGCGTGGCGCAGGCGTAATGCTGGTTGTTATATTGGGCAGGCGATATGGCCGAGTACAATACACTCCCCCCACTCTGCAGAGGAGATGGAGTCATCCTGGCCGAATTTGAAAGCGTCAAGAAGGGGAAAGGTCACACCCAGAGATGGAGAGGGGATAGTGGGTGGAGGGCGCTCTGTTAGAGCCGAAATACGGCGTCAGTGGGCAAAGCGTCAGGAAGTCGCCCGACGGGATCCGCTTGAGATGCAACGGCGGTCCGGAATGAAGGACACGCAGAGAAACACACGAAGAGAAAAGGGTGGATTGGGAGGGAGACCCGAATCTGCGGAAAAGACATCACTGTATGTGCCACGTGCAGAGAAGTGGCAAAGGGTAGCACCTAGATTGACACCACCGAAACGAAGACAGCATATCGCGTTGCAGGAACCTGGGATAGTGCTTAGTTGAGTGTGTGACTGACTTCCAGTGATATGGCAGTATGGGCACGTCCAGTGCCTGGTGTTGGTGCTGTGGCGAGGGGTCATGGCTGGTACCCAGCGAGACGCTGCGTCGAAAGTGCGGCTGACGCCCGGCCATCCACCGCTGCATTGGTGCGTCTGGTGTCTAGCATGAGTGGCAGCGTCGGTGAAGGCGATGAGCCAGCGGCGGCATTGGCAGACGTCGGCGGCCGGTGGCAGATAGTCCTCCACCACCATCGGCCGTCCGAGATGCTCCAAGATTGGCAATGTTTTACTCAAGATTGAAACTTGGTACAGACTTCAATCCGAGATGCTTTTAACAGTTTTGACAACGAAACTCTGTCTCGAAATCCGACAGAAAATGCAAAGACATACTGGTCATATCTCAAATACACCAGCGGGGTACGCAGCCAATACCTTCACTGCGCGATATTACTGGTAACATTATCGATGACAGTGCTACTTCTATACACAGTTTTCGATAGGAGACTTTATAGAGAGGGCAACCGTAGCCTGGATATATCATTTTAAAGATAAGATCTTTCGGCTGTAGGAGCTTTATTTATAGGTAAGATCGGACTGGCAGTATTTTAGCTGCATCATCGGATGCAATGAAATCAAGTCATGTTCCAATCTTTTCTCGGTCGGAACATAACTTCATCTTATTTCACCTGATGATGCAGCTAAAATGGTGCCCAATCGATCTTGCCTATAAATAATTAAGTGACCTACAACTGAATCGGTCTATAAAGGAAGGCCAAATAGTTTCAGTTCGAAGGCCAAACAGTCCAGAATCTGTAAACCAATCTAAGAACATCGCTGTGACCACTGGGGTCGCCTTAACCACCGACACACTAGGTTGAAGATACTCGTTTCGTTAAAAACCGTGTTCTCCTGCGTGAAAAAGTCCGTAACTGACCGCTGCACATCCTCATCTGACAGGAATCGTCAATACTTCAAGGTCTTTTTGAGGTGATAATCGCATGGGGAGAGTTCAGGACAGTAGGGTGGGAACTAGAGTGTCTACCACTTGAGTTGGCATAACTTCTGCGTTACGAAATTCGCGAAATGGGGACGTGCGTTGTCATGAGGCAGCAGTAACCCTTGCCGCATACTAGAACGGTGGTGTTCGATAGACATATTGCCCCATACACATATTTCACTGGATGTCTACCGGTGTTTGTCCTTCGGCACCTGCCGGCCGAAGTGGCCGTGCGGTTAAAGGCGCTGCAGTCTGGAACCGCAGGACCGCTACGGTCGCAGGTTCGAATCCTGCCTCGGGCATGGATGTTTGTGATGTCCTTAGGTTAGTTAGGTTTAACTAGTTCTAAGTTCTAGGGGACTAATGACCTCAGCAGTTGAGTCCCATAGTGCTCAGAGCCATTTGAACCTTCGGCACCAACAAAAGAATAACAGCACTTTGGTCCTATTTGGGCTCATTTGGCAACATCATCGCCTTAGTTTACCTTTCCGCATTTACTGCATGCAAGTCAGAAAAATACGAATGCCACACATATCTCTTGACTACATGTTGGGGCTTATATAGCTCGTCAGTGTCGTACTACGTTGCAAATATGCTACGGCTACACCCTGAGACGAAACTTCTTGTTGGCCCCTTATAGATATCCTTGCTATAGCGAAGCAACTTCAGTCACTTAATAAAGGCAAGTTTTCAGGTCCAGAGTGCATACTAGTTAGATTTCTTTCAGAGTGTGCTGACATACTAGTTCCATACTTACAGTTATATAAAATAGCTTGCTCGACGAAAGACCTTTACCTAATGACTGGAAAGTTGCACAGAACACACAGGCCAATACTTAAGAAAGGAAATATGAGTAACCCGATGAATTACAGGTCCGTATTACTGACGTCGTTTTGCAGTAGAATTTTGGAACACATGCTGCGTTCAAACATTATGAAATTGTCTACTGCCACATAGCACGCATTCAGAAAATACCGTTCTTGTGAAACCCAACTAGTTGTTTATTCGCGCGAAGTAGTGAGTGCTATCGACAGGGGATATTATATTTATTGCATGTTTCTAGATTTCCAGAAGAATTTTAAACTGTTCCTCATAAGAGAATTCTAATCAAATTGCTTGCCTGTGGAGTATCGTCTCTGATTTGCAACCGAATTCGTGATTTCCTGTCAGAAAGATCACCATTTGTAGTAAACTGTTTCTGATGTTGCTGAACAACAATCATACAATAATTTTTAAATGAACACACCTCCATTTAACTGTATTGTTTTTTATTTAATTACGACCTAGGTTTCGGCCTTTTATGCCATTTCAAGTGATTGAGTTTATGTCATTAACATATATTACAGGACATCAAGCTCAAAATTGGTCGTAAATTAAAAAAAAATATTTGCTCCCCACGAAATGCCAGAAGTAAAAGATGATGATTTTACTTCTGGCATTTCGTGGGTAGCAAACACACTGAAGAACCAAAGAAACTGGTACACCTGCCTAATATCGTGTAGGGCTCCCGCGAGCCCGCAGAAGTACCGCAATATGACGTGGCATGGCCTCGATTAATGTCTGAAGTAGAGCTGGAGAGAACTGACACCATGAATCCTGCAGGGCTGTCCATAAATCCATAAGAGTACGAAGGGGTGGAGATCCCTTCTGAACAGCACATTGCAAGGCATCCCAGATATGCACAGTAATGTTCATATCTGGGCAGTTTGGTGGCCAATGGAAGTGTTTAAACTCAGAAGAGCGTTTCTGGAACCACCTCTGTAGCAATTCTGCGCGTGTGGAGTATCGCATTGTCATGCTGGAAATGGTCAAGTCTGTCGGAATGCACAATGGACACGAACTGGTGCAGGAGATCAGACAGGAGGCTTACGTTCGTGTCTTCTGTCAGAGTCGTATCAAGGGTCCCACATCACTACAATTGCACACGCTTTACACCATTACAGAGCCTTCACCAGCTTGAACAGTCCCTTGCTGACATGCAGGGTCCATGTATTCATGAGGTTGTCTCCATACACGTACACTTCCATCCGCTCGATACAATGTGAAACGAGACTCGTCCGACCAGGCAACGCCTTTCCAATCATCGACAGTCCACTGTCGGTGTTGACGGGTCCAGGCTAGGCGTAATGCTTTGTGTCGTGCGGTCATCAAGCGTACACGAGTAGGCCTTCGGCTCCGAAAACCCATATCCATGATGTTTCGTTGAACGATTTGCACGCTGACACTTGTTGATGGCCCAGCATTGAAATCTGCAGCAATTTGCGGAAGAGTTACACTTCAGACACGTTAAACAATTCTCTTCAGTCATTGTTGGTGTCGTTCTAACAGGATCTTTTCCGGCCGCAGCGATGTCGAAGATTTGTTGTTTTACCCGATTCCTGACATTCACGGTACACTCGTGAAATGGTCGTACTGAAAAATCCTCAATTCATCGCTACCTCGAAGATACTGTGTCCCATCGCTCGTGCGCTGACTATAGCACCATGTTCAAACTCAATTACATCTTGAAAACCTGCTATTGTAGCAGCAGTAACCGATCTAACAACTGCATCAGACACTTGCTATCTTATATAGATGTTGCCGACCGCAGCGCCTTATTCTGCTTGTTTACATATCTCTGTATTTGCACACGCATGCCTATACCAGTTTCCTTGGCGCTTCAATGTATTTTTCTTAATTTATGGCCAATTTCGAGCCTGATGTCGTGTAACATATGTTAATGATATAATCTCATTCAGTTGAAAATAGCATAAAAGACCAAAACTTAGGTGGTAATTAAATAAACAACTGTACAGTCAAATGGCTCCGTGTTCATTAAAAAAATTAAACAAAAGCTCATAGTAATTGACGGGAAACCATCGAGTGAAACAGAAGAGATATCTAGCGTTGCCAAGGAAGTGTGAAGGACCCTCTGCTGTTCCTGTTATATATAAGCGATTTACGGGACAACAACAGCTCTCTCAGATGGTTTGCAAATGACGCTGTAATTAAGCGCCTAGTAAACCCATCAGAAGATAGAAACGATTTGCCAAGTGACTGAGACACAATACCTGCAAGCTGCAATTAGTAGCAATTGACTCTACATAAGGAAAAATGTGAGACCATCCAGATGAGTACTAAAAGGAATCCATTAAATTTGATTACTCGATAAATCACAGAAATGTAGGACTGCCAGTTCGACTAAATGCCTAGGAATTACAATTACAAGCAACTTAAATTGTAACGATGGCTTAAATGATACTGTGGGACAGGCAAACCAAAGAGTGCATTTTACTGGGACCACAGTTAGAAGATGCAACAGGTCTACTAAAGAGACTGCATACACTACCCCTACCCTTGCCCGTCCTCTGCTAGAGTACTTCTGTGTTGTTTGGGATCCTTATCAGATAGGATTAATGGAGGACATCGGAAAAATCCAAAGAAGGTAAGCTATTTTTGTGCTATCGCCAAATAGGAGAGTTTCATGGATACGATAAGCGAGTTGAGGTGGCAATAATTAAAACAAAGTCGTTTTTCGTTGCAGCGAGACCTTTTCGCGAAATTTCATTCATAAACTTTTTCCTCGGAACGTGAAAATACTCTATTGACGCCAAACTACATAGGAAGAAATGATAACCACAATAAAACAAGAGTAATCAGAGCTCTACCGAAAAACCTTAAGAGTTCGTTTTTAGCGTGCGCTGTACGATAGTGGAACGGTGGAGAAATCTGAAGGTGGTTCGATGAACGCTCTGCCAGGCACTTAAGTGTGAATTTCTTAGTGATGTAGATGTACCAATAGGTGTATGATACCGGCGGGCCAGCGAGATGTGATGTGGCTCTGACTGATCGGCCGTAGTATGGAGCCGGCGTTAAGCCCACAGTGGCGTGCGATGTGATTATGATTGAGTGGCCTGGGGTGTGGCCGACATAATTGCGCAGATCTGGACCCATCTGCCTATTGCCGATGAATTGGAGCTTAACGGAGAACTGACACATGCGGAAGAGAAGCGCCTGCGGCCCGGCAAATATACAACCCGCAGAACGAGTGTGTAGTGCCAGCACCTGTACTGGCCAAGGGGCATAGCAGCCCTCCTATTTACTGCGGCAATCTGAACAGCAACCGTTATATCGGGGAATGTTTTAGAGGCCGAGGAAATGGCCGTCATGCAGACAGATCCACATGCCATATTTCAGGAGGACAATGCCTGGCAACATGTGCTGCGGACTCAGCAAACCTTCTTCGAAGAACGACGGGTACCACTGTTTCATTGGCTTGCAAATTTGCCTGACATGTCGCTCATCAGACACGTCTGGGATATAGTTACCGGGTAACTTGTTCGTTCTGGTCCTTCTGGAACCACTGTCGATGCCTTGTCGACGCACCTACCAACTGCATCCCGGCTATTCCTCAGCAGCTTGTCCAGGACTTTTTTGTTTCTATGCTGCAACGTCTAGAGGCTCTGACTGCAGCAAGACGTGACGGCTTCACACCGAGTTGAATTCTCACAGTCAGAGTGCATGTGTAATTCTAATAATTTGTGTATTGTCATCTCCCTAATCTGTGGAATAAATTTCATTGTAATCACGTGTCTCCTTCTTGGCGTTGTAATTTTCGCAAACAGTAGTGTAAATCAGTGATACGCCGCTTTTAAAAGATGCGTATTTTATAGTTTTTGCAGATGATACATGCACAGCAATAAAAAATAGTGTCAATCCCATTACTGAAATTGGAGATATTGAAATACTCGAAAACAACAGATGGTTCAAAGCAAATTGGTTGTCACTGATTTTTGATAAGATTCAATATGGGAGAGTGCTCTAGCTTGGAATACTTCTCAAAGTTCCACCTCTATTCACCTGTAATAGAAATTTAATATATTTTCTTATTCCATTTCTGAATTATAGCATTCACGTTGTACGTGCCGCAGTCTTTTTCTGAAATTGAAAAGGTACTCCCAAGAACTGTTCCAAGGTACAAGATTTTCATGTATCTAGGAAGATAATTTGCAAATATCACATTTTCCATGGTAGAAGACCTTCTTACATTCCGAGGTACAAAATGGTACACAACCAACGAAGTACGGCATCGTTTTCCGGACGTTGTATAACTAGTTTTAAAAATGTACAGAATTTTACTCACAGAATTCTGCAACCTCCAAACAGCTTCAATACATTATACAGCAACTACGTACGCAGAACTCAAAATATTTACAAACGCTTCACAAAACACAACCTCATGTCTCAAAATAACAAGAACAGTAGAAAATTCCCGAAACTGCTTATTAATACGGTGGTTTCGAGTGCGCATTCCTTCACGTCATTCTAAAATCAATCAAAATGTCACTGTATTGAATCACCAATAAGGAAACATCATGTGGTCCTAGGTACAGTACCCCCCACGTACAACACTCTCCCATACATATAGTTCGGTGCTTCTTACAGAATTCAACAACCTACAAAAATAAGTTTCTTAAACAAGGATGTTAGTAAGTGGAAAGTGTTAAGTTTTCTGACTACAGATAGGTCACAGCCCCCTTGCCAGAATTAATGAAGCGCCTTCCTTAAGTTACTTAATGTTTGCATTCTGCATAGTTGTTGCTCTAGATGATGTAAATATGAAGACGCTAGTTTAGTTTCCATATTTCCAATCACCAATGAGTTCTGGGAAATTTAAGCTACAGGAATGGTATTTTCAGAATAGAGAGTAAAAAAAAAAGAAAACAGTAGGGAGATCAGAGTTTAACGTCCCGTAGACATCGAGGCCATTGGAGATGGAGCACAAGCTCGGAATTGGGTAAGGAAGTCGGCCGCGCCCATTTCAAAGGAAACGTCCCAGCATTTTTGTTAAGCGATTTAGGAAAATTATGGAAAAACTAAAACTAGATTTCTTGGCGGGGATTTGAACCGTCGTTCTCCCGAATGCGAGTTCAGTGTACTAACCACTGCGCCACTTCGCTTAGTAATACAGTAGCGTATTATAAGAATTTTAACTCGTGTTAAGACCTTCGATCCGGCTCTGGATGCAGATACAGGGGAATGGAGGACCAGATACAACCAAGAGCTTGAGGAACGATACCAGCAGCCCAACATAGCAGAAACTGTCAAAGCCAAACGAATGCAGTGGGCTGGCCATGTGGCCAGGATGGAGGATCACAGATGGCCTCAGAAGCTCCTGGATTTCACACCTACAGGAAAGAGACCGCCAGGGAGACCTAAGAAGCGTTGGAGGGATGGACTCCATGAAGATTTAAACCAAGTGTCAATAGATGTGAACGGATGGCGGATAGCAGCAATGGACAGAATACAGCTGAGGAGGAAACTTGTAGATGCGTGGGCTCCGCTGGGCCTGATCACGTCGTCGTCGTCGTCGTCGTAGTAGTAGTAGTAGTTAATTCTAGAATATCTTGCAGAAACCTCTTCAACATACGTGATATTTTGACAGCTTTTTCACAATACCCACACTAAGTGACGTCTTTTATCATTATCAATGTATCTACACTCCTGGAAATGGAAAAAAGAACACATTGGCACCGGTGTGTCAGACCCACCATACTTGCTCCGGACACTGCGAGAGGGCTGTACAAGCAATGATCACACGCACGGCATGGCGTACACACCAGGAACCGCGGTGTTGGCCGTCGAAGGGCGCTAGCTGCGCAGCATTTGTGCACCGCCGCCGTCAGTGTCAGCCAGTTTGCCGTGGCATACGGAGCTCCATCGCAGTCTTTAACACTGGTAGCATGCCGCGACAGCGTGGACGTGAACCGTATGTGCAGTTGACGGACTTTGAGCGAGGGCGTATGGTGGCCATGCGGGAGGCCGGGTGGACGTACCGCCGAATTGCTCAACACGTGGGGCGTGAGGTCTCCACAGTACATCGATGTTGTCGCCAGTGGTCGGCGGAAGGTGCACGTGCCCGTCGACCTGGGACCGGACCGCAGCGACGCACGGATGCACGCCAAGACCGTAGGATCCTACGCAGTGCCGTAGGGGACGGCACCGCCACTTCCCAGCAAATTAGGGACACTGTTGCTCCTGGGGTATCGGCGAGGACCATTCGCAACCGTCTCCATGAAGCTGGGCTACGGTCCCGCACACCGTTCGGCCGTCTTCCGCTCACGCCCCAACATCGTGCAGCCCGCCTCCAGTGGTGTCGCGACAGGCGTGAATGGGGGGACGAATGGCGACGTGTCGTCTTCAGCGATGAGAGTCGCTTCTGCCTTGGTGCCAATGATGGTCGTATGCGTGTTTGGCGCCGTGCAGGTGAGCGCCACAATCAGGACTGCATACGACCGAGGCACACAGGGCCAACACCCGGCATCATGGTGTGGGGAGCGATCTCCTACACTGGCCGTACACCACTGGTGATCATCGAGGGGACACTGAATAGTGCACGGTACATCCAAACCGTCATCGAACCCATCGTTCTACCATTCCTAGACCGGCAAGGGAACTTGCTGTTCCAACAGGACAATGCACGTCCGCATGTATCCCGTGCCACCCAACGTGCTCTAGAAGGTGTAAGTCAACTACCCTGGCCAGCAAGATCTCCGGATCTGTCCCCCATTGAGCATGTTTGGAACTGGATGAAGCGTCGTCTCACGCGGTCTGCACGTCCAGCACGAACGCTGGTCCAACTGAGGCGCCAGGTGGAAATGGCATGGCAAGCCGTTCCACAGGACTACATCCAGCATTTCTACGATCGTCTCCATGGGAGAATAGCAGCCTGCATTGCTGCGAAAGGTGGATATACACTGTACTAGTGCCGACATTGTGCATGCTCTGTTGCCTGTGTCTATGTGCCTGTGGTTCTGTCAGTGTGATCATGTGATGTATCTTACCCCAGGAATGTGTCAATAAAGTTTCCCCTTCCTGGGACAATGAATTCACGGTGTTCTTATTTCAATTTCCAGGAGTGTATTTTCACCAAAAAAGATGGTTAAAAGCATGAATGTAACACACGGACCAAAAACAACCACTGCAAAGTATACAAGATGTTACATTAGTACAGAAAAAAGTAAGATTCATGGTCACGTGTGTATTCAACAACCTACCGGAGCACATTAAAATTTATATACACAATGTAGTGAACCTTAAGACTGAAGGAAAAAAACACTCTATTGTGTAGTTTTCTCCTCCAATGAACAGTATCTTCACAGTAACCTTAAATCTAGAGTTACAGTTTAATTTACGATTACTAGGTTGGTGCATAAAATCGTTGCGTTTTTGTTTTGCATGTTGGTATTCCGGTTGCTATGGAATTATTTATAGAGTGTCATTTTTTATTTGTAGTTCACTGCTGCTATCTGAGCTTAGGTATTGTCATTTTGTCATTTGGAGATATTGAGTGGAGCTGTAGACGCTAGAAAATGGAGTGCCAAGTGGAGAAATAGTAACATTTCCGACATATTCTTCTGTTTAAGTTCGGTAGATGGATGAAAGCAGCGGAAGCAGCCTGAAACACTTGCGCCGTGTCTGATGATATCTTGGACATAGCATGGCAAAAAAATGGTTTTCTCGTTTTAAGGAGGATCGTTTTGACCTCATTGAATCTCCAAGTTCAGGAAGATCTTCGGGGTTGGATGAAGATTGTTTAAACACGTTCATCCACAATGATCCACTTCATTGTACTCGAGAACTAGCAAATGTGATGAACTGTGATCATTCCACCATCGTGCGACATTTGCATGCAATGGGGAAAATCAGCGGGTGGCCCATATGTGCATCTATTCTTGCTCGCCATGAGTTGGCTCGTGAACAATACCGACCATTTCTATCTTGTATCCTTATTAATGACGAGAAATTATGTTTTTATGCTAACCTAAGGAATGGTTGAGCCAAAATAAAGCAGCAACTCCCCGTACAAAGACCTGGACCCATCCACAAAAGGTAATGTTATGCATCTGGCGGAACAGCGACGGTGTAGTGTGCTGCGAATTGCTTCCCTGAGGTGTAACCATCGCTGCTGACATTTATGGTCAATGACTGAGACCATTTATGGTCAACGACTGCACACGCAATAGAAGAGCAACGACCAGGAAGACTGCGTGAATTGATGCTACTTCACTATAAAGCCCGTCCGCATTCTGCTAGGCTGACAGAGAACACTATACAGGAATTGAGTTGGTAAGTCACTCCGCACCCACCTCATTCACGTGATCTTGAGCCCTCACTGTTTCACCTTTTCCCCTCTCTGTCGAACTTCAAGGAACATTCTTTCCACTTAAAAATGCGCTCCGAACATGGTTCCACGAGTTCATCGCCAAGTGATTTCTACAGTCACTGAAACGGTAAACTACCCCAGCGTCGGCAGACTTTCGTGAGCAGTGAAGGAGAATTTGTTATCTATGACTAAAGTCTCTGTTATGTGTATTTGTTGCGTATATTAAACTTACGGAAAAGGATACGCACTCACGCTCCAAGCCAATAAAATTACCACTGCAACACAATACTGTAATATCATTTCACTGTAGTGTACTTAAATTAAATTAAATGTGTATCTTTTATTTCTTTCCACATCCCAGAGACCTCTCTCCATGCGACTTATGGAATACGACTAAAGTAATACAAAAAGCGCGCTGCAGCACAACCGTAAGAAGCTGTAATGTTAGGCGGTGTGTTCACCGTCTTGCCCGAAGTGGTGAACGAAACAACTCTCAGAAAAAGACTTTTATTCGTAACAAATGAAATACAAGGTGCTGTTTCAATTGTTGTTTGCTGATTATATTAACATGACAAGTTTCAGGAGCACTCTGCTCTCTTGAGATGTGTTCTTACAATTTGCCTAATGTATGTATAGGTTTTAAGTAACATATGTCAACTGACACATATAGCAGTAGTGCCTCGATGGCTAAGTGCTTAAGTGCCAGACAAAATGTCAAAAAACCGAGCTTCAGTCCCATCCGGTCTTAAAATGTACTAATACTGTACCAACAGCCGTTATTTTGATATTGTTTTATTAGACAACCAGTTTTGACGTTCCAATCACCTCATATTCAGGGCTGCCGCATGAATGACACCAATTCGTGCATGTATAAGACAAGGCACCAATGTTCGTATCTGATTCCGGAGATAACTGAACTTCATAAGCGTGTGTGCTCTTCACATATGTGACATCAGCCGTCAAAGACATGTTCGTTTGACAGTTGCTGTCACATGTGTGAAGAACACATATGCTCATGAATTTCAGATATATACGGAACCAGATACAAATATTGGTGCCTTGTCTTATACATGCACGAATGGTACTTGGTGTATTTCATGCGCAGGCCTGAAGATGACGGGACGGGAATGTCGAAACTGCTTGCCTAATAAAATAATATCAAAATTCGGTTATTGGTAAAGTATTATTACATTTCATCGGCCAGCAGCTGTAACACGCTCCTGAGCCCAAGACAGAATTACATTTACTTTACGTCCAGTCTTAGGACTTTTTTGTCACTTGTCGTTTCTTACACCTTTGGCAATATCTCTAAATGTGAAAAATGCCAAGGAGCAAGGTGACTCGTCCATCTTAAACTATTGATCCCCCTGTCACTAGCAGGGAAAGCCAGAACAAAGGTCACTGGATGAATTCAAGGCTATATAGCCCGCAATAGTTCCATGCCGATTAAAGCATTGCGGTGTTCCATCGAACGTTAGGGGCTGAGAACACCTTTATACTGTTTTTAAATACAATTGTAAGTTAAAAAAAGTCCAAGCTAAGTGATTTCTATGCGTCCTGCAAACCCAAAGTTTCAGACATTCTCAGTCGAACCAAAACGATGTAACTGACGTTACACTGAGTTATGTAAAGTTGAAGGGTTAATTTATTGCTATGATAACTCACTTGAGGATGACAATGTACTATCTACATGCATCAAGTTAATCTGATTTGTGAATTGTGATTGAAACAGAAAATTATGTTTTATTTGTTGTAAATTACCGCATAAATGAGAGATCAAACAAAAACCTTCACTGACACAATGGAAAAACGTTTAGATTCCCCACGACAATGGGTTTAATCAACAGTCTTTTGAGCGACGTTTCCCGTCCAGAACTTTGTCCCGGACGTCACTGTATTTAGGCCGATATTTGCAATGCACATGTTCGTGCGGCATAATGGAGATCCCCCCCTGATAAGCATGTAGTCATTGTGCCTTATCACGAGCCGTAGTCCTAATCGATGTTTCGTGTCGCCGGCGCTTGACGTTTCCGAGATGCCGCACATGTATCATATCCTGTCAATGGTGTTGCAACTACGAACCGCATCGGTATTTAGGTGAACCATGCACTAACATTTCCACTTCCCGTCCCACACTAGATAAGAGTTTTTTTAGCCCATTTCAACCAGATAAACTTCCTTAGTATACAATATACGAGGGCTGTCCAGAAAGTAAGTTACGATTGGTCGCGAAATGAAAATCACAGTGAAAGTCAGAAATGTTTCATTTGTAACAGTTAGCTACACCTTTCAGCTACTTCTCTATGTAGTCGCCGTTCTGACTCAGACATTCGTCGTAGCGTTGTACCAACTTTCCAATACCCTCATCATAGAAGGCAGCCGCCAGTGCTTTCCGCCAATTCTCTACGCTGGCCTAAAGCTCGTTGTCTGTGCCAAAATGTTGTCTTCATAGCCAGCGGTTCGTTTTAGCAGAGATGAAACTCAGTGGGAGACAATTACGGGCTGCATTGTGGGTAACCAAACATTTCCAATTGAAACGATGCAGGAACATCTTCATTGCCCCTGCAGAATGAGGCTGAGAATTGTCTTGAAGAAGAAACCGCACGAAAGTTATGTAATGTTGGTTGCAGAGCTTCAGGGGAAAATTCTCACCAGGACCTTGTACTTGGCGGGAGACACTATTTTCTATATATCTTTACGCGCTCACTAAGAGCTCAGGAATGAAAAGAGCGACATAATTCTACCTAGAGTCATACTAGAGACACTGCCCAACACATCTTTGCAAAGCTTTATCGGATTTTCATAGTCGTTTCCATTTCGCGACCGATCGTAACTTACTTTCTGGACAGCCCTCGTAATTAAGCGTATCAGTCAGTGACCATCGGCTTGGAGTCAAAGGTAGTCATGTGATTGTCGTGAAGGACAAGCCAGTATTTTTTTTATTCTCTCTTCAGGTAACTTTACGTTCGCGTTGCTCTTGGATCAGATCAATGGCTTCCTATCGATTTTTTTAAAATCTCTGTTCGACGAAAGCTTGAAATATGTGTGAGGGGTGAGACTGCAGATAGATTGTAAAGTGCTCATCACTTTGTGACTGTAATATGACAAATAACTATTGCAAATAATGAAATACTGCTAGGGAAGAGGCTTCCGGCGTGGGGTAGATAATTAGTTACTGTTTTCTTTGCTGTCGTTCAGTACATACAGTTTCTTCATAAGAAATTCAATAAATATGAGGCGCATTCCGAAAGTAAGGTCCGATCGGTGGCGAAATGGAAACCACAGTGAAAATCCGATAAAGCTTTGCGTAGGTGTGTTGGACAGTGTCTGTAGTATGCCCGTGGATCGCGTCACGCCTGCCTTTTCAGTTCTGAGCGCGCAGTGAGCACGTAAAGATGCCTAGAAAACAGTTTCTCCCGCCAAGTGCGTGTGCCCATGAGAGATTTCTCCTGATGTGATACAGCCCACACAACAAAACTGTCACGCATTTCCTTCTTCATGACAGTTCTAGGACGCGTCGGCCGGTGTGGCCGAGCGGTTCTAGGCGCTTCAGTCTGGAACCGCGCGACCCCTATGGTCGCAGGTTCGAATCCTGCCTGGGGCATGGATGTGTGTGATGTCCTTAGGTTAGTTAGGTTTAAGTAGTTCTAAGTTCTAGGGGACTGATGACCTCAGATGTTAAGTCCCATAGTGCTCAGAGCCATTTGAACCATTTTTAGTTCTCGGCCGCACTCTGCAGGGGAACGAGGATGCTCCTGCAGCGTTTTCGATGGGAAGTGTTCGATCGCCCTCCATACAGCCAGCACTTTACTCCCTCTGATTTTCAAATCTGCTGACATGAACAGCTGGCTACGAAGTCAGTGTTTTGGTACAGACAACGAACTATAGAGCAGCGTACAGAAACGGCGAAAAGTGCAGGCGGTTGCCTTCTATGACGAGGGTATTGGAAAGTTGGTACAACGCAACGACAAATGCCTCCGACGGAGGGGTGACTATGTAGAGACGTTGCTGGAAGGTGTGGCTATCTATTGCAAACAAAACACTTTTGACTTTCACTGTTGTTTCCATTTCGCGACCGATCGGACCTCAGTTTCAGAATACCCCTCGTAGATCTGCATAATAGCGAGAGACTGCATATCAGTGCTTCTAAATCTGTATATTATATAGAGTGAGGCAACAGAGGAAGTATACAGGATGAACTCGAATGTTTTCCGAGTACTGCAGTATGGGGGTCTGCGGTGGCTAGTAATGACATAACATAATTCAGTTTGTTGCACCATTTACAGTACCTTCGTTTCCATCGCGAGTAATGATATAACATAATTCAGTTTGTTGCACCATTTACAGTACCTTCGTTTCCATGAAAATACCTTCAGAACAGCGAAGAAACGTGTTATACTCAATCCCAGAAGGATCTGGTTCCTTGCTTTGTCTACAGATGCTAAGGATCTATATAACGATTAAGGTCGTTGCGGCAACAGCTCAGCAAAACGTCGTTGTGTCGCTCTTCCACTGCATTCCGTGAAACCATACACGAGGTATACGAGGTGTGATCAAAAAGTAACGGGAATTCTTGTTTTTCTTCAAGGATCTTTATTTATTTATCGACATCAGCATTGCCCCTCTCGATATAATACACTTGTGCCAGCGCTTTTCCTGTCTTAGAAGCACTTCTGGAACTCACTTTTCGTTACGGTGTTCAGCTCCTTCAGCGATTCTGTTTTTATCTCAGTAATGATGACAAAACGACGTCCTTTCATGTTCTCTTCAGCCTCGGGAATGGAAAGAAGTCGTAGTGGTCATGTCCGGCGAATATGGTGACTGAGGCAACATAATGGTTTTTTTCCCAAAAAAATTGCGAACAAGCATTGAGGTGTGAGTGGGAGCACTATCGTGATGCAATTGCCACAAGTGGTTTTGCCGCAATTCTGGTCGTTTTAGACTGCTTCACGTAAACGGCGATAGCTTCTAGGCAATATTCCTTACTGACCGTATTACCACAAGGCAGCCCTCATGATGCACTACCTCACTGTAGTCGAAGAAAACACTGAGAAGAATTTTCATATGTGATCGAACTTGTCGAATGTTTTTTCGGTCTTGGTTCTTAATGCGGTTTCCATTGGGACGATTGGTCCTTGGTTTCGACGTCATGCCTGTATACCCGTGTTTCTTCACCTATTATAAACTTATTCAGAAGTTTTCGATCGTTGCCAGCTTCATCAGCGATTCCTGGGCGATGTCTACGCGACGTCGTTTTTAGCCGAAATTCAACAATTTCGGAACAAACTTTTTCCTACACGTTTCATGTCCCAAACATCGGAAAAAATTGCTTGGCGCGAGCCAAAGGGTACGCCGACATCATCTGAAACCTCTCTGATGGCGCTTCGGCGATTTTTCAGAACTATTTTCTTTATTTCTTCCACATTGTCGTCAGTAATTGATGTGCTAGGGCGTCCAGGGCCGTCGTCGTCCAGGGTGGTTGTCATCTTGAACATATTACGACCCTCTTTGAAACGGTTATACAATTCGTAAACTCTTGTCTTGCTCATAGCAGATTCGCCAAAAGCCACAGTCAACAGTTCGAATTTAGTATTACACTTTATTCCATTTTCCAAGTAAAATTTAATGCAAATTCTTTTATCCATCTTTTTCGAAAGTAAAAATTCGCTGAGCACTGGAAAAACTAAATATTCAAAACAGCTGAAAATGCAAACTTACATCAGGAAAATGCGTACCAACAAAATAAAAAAATGTTTGGAAATCGCATGTACAAAACCCGCGAAATGAAAAAGTTCTCGTACTTCTTGATCACACTTCGAATATTGCCAACTCTTCATCATTAAACCTATCCTTACTATTGCGTATCACAGTTGATGTGCGACGAACAGTCCTGGAAAAACAAACCCGATATCTCTGCTGAATAGAAGCTTGGGGACTAAGAGTAACTTGGGCATTGTTGTTGTCAAAACCCAGTACTGTTTTTAAACAAGACACACCGTCGGCTTTAACAATGCTCTACAGATATTTTCAGTGTTTTACAGATACAAAGATAAATGACGGAAAGAAATAAAGTGATACGTAAATTACTCTGTAACGAGCCACTGGAATTTACGGAACCCTTATACCTAAACACTCAGGAAATATCCTTGAACAACCTCAGAAATTTTGTCAGTGGAACTCGATTTCACTCTGCGAACACCTATTACGAATGTGTTAAATAAGGCTAAATTATCAAGCTCATTTGGATAAAAACACACAAAGGTATCAAAGGGAATAAACGCGCTGAAGGGCTCGTTAAGGAAGCTACACGCAAGCAAGGAATTATTACTAAATATTGGACTTCCGTTGTTGATGTGTGTATGTGTGTGTTTTTGTGTATGTGTGTGTTTGTGTGCGTGTGTATGTATTCGCCAACAGGTTCGATGCCATCCTCTGTACGTTCATGTCCTACGCTGATCTTTTTTTACTTACGTACTTTGGGCAGCCGACATCCTGCCTCTTTTATTTTAAATCATGAAATGATAGCCTTGACACTCATTGATAGTTGGGAATGTCTTGATCGCTGTTCTTTTTATTCCATATTAATGGCACGTTCAAAAACCTCATCTTCATATCTGTGATTACACACACACACACACACACACACACACACACACACACACAAACGATCAGCTATGCACGAAATATAAAGTGAAAATCAAGCAATAAATACCAAGGTACAATACAAGATTTACAAATTTAATATTAAAGTAGTGTCTGTTAAACATTTCTGAGACGTCTAAGCAACTGCTGACCGGTTGGTTCTTAATTTCCAGAAGTTGTAATAACTTAGAGAATCTTATCATTTGATTTACGCATCAAGTGGTTATATATTTTACCCTTATTTTTGTAAGTATTTTACTGTATGTTGACATTTCTCCCTTGATTCTTGACTTCCTATTTCGTACACGGCTGATTTGTGTACGTTTAAGGCACAGAACTGAAGGAGATGGTTTTAAACGCATTATGGATATGCGGTCAAGACCTTAGCATGTAAAAAATGGCTCTGAGCACTATGGGACTTAACTGCTGAGGCCATCAGTCCCCTAGAACTTAGAACTACTTAAACATAACTAACCTAAGGACATCACACACATCCATGCCCCAGGCAGGATTCGAACCTGCGACCGAAGCGGTCGCGCGGTTCCGGACTGTAGCGCCTAGAACCGGTCGGCCACCCCGACCGGCTAAGCATGTAAAACTCAGTGTCGTTTACAATTCACACTAACCTACGTAGGGATTTCTGTCTTATGGCGTGAATGTTTGTCTTCCGCCTATATACACTGTAAGACCAAAAACGACGCACCACGGAGGAATTATCCGAATCGACGGAAATGTGTAGATGTTATGTACGTATGCAGACAAACAAATGATTGGATGATTTGTTCAGGAGAAAGGACTTCACAAACTGGGCAAGTCAGTAGCGCGTTGGTCCACCTCTGGCTCTTAAGCAAGCAGTTATTCGGCTTGGCATTGATTGATGCAGTAGTTGTATGTCCTCCTGAGTGATGGCGTGCTAAAATATGTCCAACTGGCGCATTAGATCGTCAGAATCACGAAATGGTTGGAGGGTCCTGCCCGTAACGCTTCAAACGTACTTCACCCCTAAGGAATTAAAATAGTGGGCAATTTTTTTTAATAAATAATTATTAGTATACCACTAAAGGATTTTCAACTGCTTCTGTAAAAACTGGTATTTGACTTCTCGGTTAGAAGTAAAGAACACGTTTTTCAGTATTTTTGGACATTCAACCACTAATGAGATAAAATGGGGGATGAAAGCTTTTATGGATATAGTTCATTACGAAAGAATTTTTGAAACTAAATCTCTGAAATTTCGTGTGTGGCTTCTCAGCGACAAATAAAAAAATGTATGTTTCAGTGCTTTTAGGAAATTCAGCCTCTAAAGAAGTGATTAGGTGATGAAATTTATATGAAAATATTTCATTACATTTTTAAAGCTAAATCTATGGAAACTGGTATTTTGCTTCTAAAGAAACATGTGTTAGGGAATGAAAGTTTCTATGGAAATATTATCACAGGAACTCAAAAAGCAGGATTAAAAAAAACCTCTCACCCTAACTACCAGAACAGCTTATTGGTGAGAAGTACAAACGGATAAGAGCATGCGTCTATAGCTTTAATTAGAGGTAAAAACGTAGAAAATGTTGCACTTTGTGAGCAACGTAAAAACTCCATTAAAGAATAATAAAACAAAAATCTGTGCAGACCATACAGTCTGTGCGAGCGAAGCATCGGATGCTAAGCTAGTGCATTTAAAAAACGAACAAAGAGGTAAGTTTCATAATCATGCAAAAATCACTATTTCACTTTTGAAAATAACACATTATAACTGTGAGCAAAAATGTTTTTTTGGGTAAATGCAAGATAATGAAAGGTATATAACTCTAAAGGAAATGTTACTCATTTTGAATTCAAGTACAATACTTTCGCACATTCTTAGTTAATTAACAAAGGCTTTGAAATTTGTCCCCTACAGCTCCAAGGGCTCAGGAATCTGCATCTAATGACAGGAAGTAGGAAATTTCATATGTCATGGTTTGGATGAAATGGGGCTTGGAAAAACGTCAGCTTTCGCAGAAATTAGACTCAATTCAAGCTGCTAAACTTCAGCTAACCATGAGGACAATTTAAACTGCCAAAATTCCGCTAACGACACTGACTTAGTTAATTAATTAGTTAGTACAAGCAGTAGTTTTATTTTTCCTTAGATCTGTCTTGGAAGGATATTGAACACGACTTGGTATTACAATTTAAGAATAATAAAGGAAAGTAATTATCATATACAGACATTAACAGACTAATAGATATAAAAAGACAGGAATGTTTCATAGACCATTTGTACGATAAATTGTAATTATGCGGAACGAATCGTGTTACATTCACATTACAAATTAATGTGCAAGTGTGGCTACATGCTAAACGTTTACGGTATCTTTCAAGAAAGATACCGTAAACGTTTAGCATGTAGCCACACTTTAGAGATATGAGTCAGTAATTCCTAGCCCATCACCGTACACACATTACAATAATAGAAATTCTTCGCGTTAGGAGGAGTTGTGAACGAGTAACTTTTTCGGGTTATTTTCAAGTTTTACTTTGCTGTCTGTCAGACATTTCATATCACAGGATAAGTGAACAAAAATATTTATTACAACATTATGCACCCCTTTTTGTGTTCAACACAACCTTAATGTGAAGTAACGAATGGAATTTTTCCTTGTGGTGTTTTAATTGTATATATCGTTGCTCCTTTTGAACTGCAGTGGATTATTGATAACAAATTTCACGAGAAATAAAGATATTGTAAGTAGCAGTCATAAAGACTAGCTTTTTAGACAGAAGTCTACAAGATGATTGTGGATGAGCATAACGTAATATTCTTACAGTACCTTTTGGAACAATGAAGACTCTCTTGCTAAAGATGAGTTACCCCAGAACATTATTCAATATGACATTATTGAATAAAAATATGCAAAATACATCAAATTGCTGATTCTTGTTTTATTTTCTTATTATTTTCAATAATTCTAAGTGCAAATATTGTTGACCCAAGTTGTTTTAGGAGTTTCAATATGCAGTTTTTCCGGTTTAAATTCTCGTCAATATGGGCATATACAGTATTTTTTGAAGTTTCCAATCTATTGATTATTTCCTTACCACGTTTTCAATTAGCACCGGTGCTGATCTGAACATGTTGAGTCTTTTTGAAATGGATGGATCATTCACAGAAAAACAATAAATTATACTTTGAAGAACACTGTTTATCATTCCTGTGCTTGGCTTGGTTACAATACTAGTTCAATCTGTAAAAAAAAGTCTGTTTGTTGTATTTAGGCAGAAGACAGGTTACATATACAGGATGCACTCAATGCTGTCGTTTTATGCAACCTGCCGTGTAATGTCCGGCCATCAGAAATCACCCTTAAGATTTTCATACTCTGTCGCTCGCAGGCGCAACAGAAAAAAAGGAACAACACCTCTTTTTTAGGAAATTTAATGTAGATAAATTTTGTTCCGGGATACGTTTTCCCTAGGGGATGTAGTTTTCGAGTTATTTAAGAAAAACGTACAGGTCAGGATTTCTAGTATGTTGTTCATGGCAGTCCCTCCTACAGCTATACAGAAATTTCAGAGTGCACGAATTGTTTAGCACATTCGACATTTTTTGGCCTTCATTGATAGGCTTAGTCGAGCACCTACAAATTGTAAAATTGACGTTTGTGTAAATTTTCTCTAACAGTTTTGTGAATTTTAACAGAAAAAACAATTATATCTTTCTATTCGTCAGGCCTTCGCACGAAACAACTATGCTAGTAAGTATTAAGTTTGGTTAGAACTGTCAATGTTATTGGTTTTAGCGTAACGTTTACAAAAGTCGTCTTTCTGCATTACCTTCATGGGCACATTTAAATTAATAATGTTAACGAAGCAGCCGTCTATGCTGGTGGCGTAGTAGCCTAATCAATAGTGACCAAAAAAGTTCGAATATCTGGAGTAGTTCGCGTAGGATGAAATTTTTGTACAGTGTAGGAGAGAGTGCCACGAACAAAATACTAGAAATCCTGACTGGTGATGTATGAGTGTGGGGGTGGACGTGGGGTTGGAGGTCACTTTCACTTTTTTTTAACAACTCGAGAACCATAGCCTCCAGCGAAAAAGTACCCAAGTACAAAATTTAACTGCATTACAGCAAATCTTGTGTTGGAGACATTCGCAGCTGTAAATTAAACCACGATGAATAAGATCCCTACAGCTGTATGATAGATTTTTATTTCTGATCCAGAGATAAAAATTATCGTACAGCTGAGGCGGTCTTATTCATCAGGGTTAACTCCATTAAATTTCCTACAGAAAAGGTCCTGTTCATATTTTCTGTAGGACTAATAGTTTGCGCGTAGCGAGCGACAGAATATGAAAACCCCGTACATGGTTTCTGAAGGCCAGATATTGCATTGCGGGTTGCATCAAACGACAGCGGTAGGTACAGCTGAATCACTCTGTGTAAGGAACAATAGCGGACCGAAGACTGAACCTTGGGGAACCACATACATGATTTCTCCACAGTCAGGAGAGTCTCCTTTGATTACATTGGTTGAATTACTAAGTACAACTTAATACGCATCAGCTGCACTCTGACAGATTGAGGCGAATAAGCTCATATACAACACTGACGTCTACAGTTTTACGAGGACCCGTGCCGCTTTATTAACAGGAAGAAATGTCTTTATATTTCAAATTTTTGTAGTGCAGGCCCTTTTGTGTTACTGACTCTTGGCTGCAGCCTAAATAGCCGCTCCTGTTCAGTGCTCCGTCGTATTCTTCTTGCAATATCGCGCTCCCCATCTTATCTTCATGGAAGTCATCTTCCCTTTCCATAATACTAATTTCAAAATTTTTTCCTCTCTATATGGCCTTTCTCCATATTCCTTCCATCTTTCAGCTTCACCTTTTTTGCTTGGTTCTAGCTTGCCTTCCAAGCTCTTGATGTTCACACAGCTGGTTCTCTTTTCTCCAACGGTTTCCTTAATTTTTCACGTACACAGGGCCTGCCTTCCGTACACCTATGTGGTGTCTTTGGTGGTGGAAGATTCAGCCACTGAGACTGCCATCAACGTTGCCCAGGGTGCGCCCAATTGTTTTGCAGTCTTCGAGGAGGCATCTACCTTGTACTCTTGTGTCCAACGGAGACTGAAAAGAAAAAGCAAGAAACAGCTCCAAAGGATCCATTGTTTGGAACTCACGCTTATCCAACACACCTTAAATCCAGGAAGAACACATTCTTTGGAACAGCAGTCTGCCAAACTGAACTGTGGAGAACAATGAACCCCGGGCGGTTGGTGGACACCAAAAGAGAATAAATCGTCAGGCTGCCATCTCCCCCATGGTGCTTGGAGGACACTCATCGAGATTGAGAACAGAGGTGACAAGTATACGACTAATTTCAAGAAGTCGGGTATCAGTGATAACGAACTTTGCGAGTGTGGGGCAAGTTAATGACTCTGAACACCTGTTAGTTCGCAGTAACCTGTGAAAAGGAAGACTTGTTTCCGGTGAATGATCGTGTTCCGATGCTGAACATTGGTTTCACTAAGTGTGTAATTCTCTCAATCTTTAATATCAGATATTAGTATTAGGGCTATATAGTGTTTTAGGCTGAGTTCAGATGCAACGCGCGTTGACACACGCTAAAGCCCGATCGAATTTCAAAAGAGTTCAGATGAAAAGCGGAAGAGTGCGATTGCAGCTGCAGTTACTACCTCGCAGTCTTTTTCGGTTTCATATGTCTTGGAAGCGGATTTTCGGTGGCGGAACTACACTATCCATATAAAACTGAAAAATCGGCTGTATCTGAGACAGTTCGTCAAATATGTAAAATTACCTTGATGAAATTAAAATACATTTTGATGCTAACACCAGATGAAGAAAAATGAATCGAAATGTCTTAAAGATCTGAACAGAACGCAATATTTCCTCATTGCATCGAAGCTGTCAATGGTAAAAATATCTGAATCGAAAATCCAGAACGTTCAAGTTTCTTATACTTATAAACATCTTTTGCTCAAGTGCTGTTGGTTGCGCTCTGTGACACAGCATCGCTTTATCTGACATTCGCGTTTATCGAGAAGATAGCGACTGAATAATTTTCAGAGATTACATATAATAAGAAAAACAGTAATTGAAAAAAGAGTCGTGATGATCTCTCTACTACCAAAAGATTCAGGATTAGTCCTCCATTCGGATCTCTGGGAGGGGATTGCCAAGGAGGAGGTGACCAAAAGAGAAAGATGGAATAACCAGCGACAGGATAACATTGTACGAGTCGGAGCGTGCAATGTCAGAAGTCTTAACGCGGTAAGAAAGCTAGAAGATCTGAAAAGGGAATCGGAAAGGCTCAGTCTAGATGTAGTAGGTGTCAGTGAAGTGAAATGGAAAGAAGACAAGGATTTCTGGTCAGAAGAATATCAACAGCAGCAGTAGAAAATGGTGTAACGGGAGTAGGATTCGTTATGAATAGGAAGGTAGGGCAGAGATTGAGTTACTGCGAACAGTTCGTTATTGGGTTGTTTTCATTAGATTTTATAGCAAATTATCGCCGACTACGAAAGAGTATATATACCAACATCGTAAGCAGTAGATGAAGAGACAGACAAAGTGTATGAGGATACTGAGCGAGTAATTCAGTATGTGAAGGGAAACGAAAATCTAATTGTCATGGGGGATTGGAAGCGGTTATAGGGGAAGGAATAGAAGAAATGGTTATGGGAGAATACGGGCTTGGCAGTGGAACTGAGAGAGGAGAAAGTCTAACTGATTTCTCCAATACATTATAGGTGGTAATAGCGAATACTCTGTTCAGAAGTCACAAGAGGAGGTAGTGTAGCTGGAAAACATCGAGAGACACGTGAAATTTCCAGCTGGATTAATTTGGAAATTTGGGGTAAGGTCTTATGGGACCAAACTACTGAGGTCATCGATCCCTAAGCTTACACACTACTTAATCTAACTTAAACTAACTTATGCTTTAAGGACAATACACACACCCATGCCCGAGGGAGGACTCGAACCTCCGAAAGGGGAAGCCGGGCCCAGCTGGATTACAAGATTCCAAAATCGGATGCTGGATTAGAAGGCGTACCGAGATGTAGATATAGACTCATATCACAGTTCAGTAGTGTTGAGGACTGGAGTCAAGTTTAAGAAAATCATTCGAAAGAGTTAGTGTGAAAGGAAGTGGGATACTGAAGTACTGAGGAATGCTGAGACGCGTTTGAACTTCGCTAAGGATGTCGATACTGCGATAAGAAACATCAGAGCAGGTAGGTCAGTTGAAGAGGAATGGACGTCTCTAAAAAGGGTAGTCACAGATCTTGGAGAGGCAAATACAGGTAGAAGAAAGGTAACTCCGAAGAAATCTTGGTAACAAAAGAGATACATCAATTAATTGACGAAAGGTGGAAATAAAAAAATGTTAAATGAAAGACAGGAATACAGCAATATGAATCGCTTCGGATCGAAATAAATAGCAATTGCAGGGCAGCCATGGTGAAATGACTGCAGGATAGACGCGAGGAAACCGAAGGAGAATTGATCATCAGGGAGACTGTCTCAGCATATAAAAAGTCAATAAAACCTCGGTGAAATTAAAAGCAAGAGTAGTAACAGTTAGAGTGTAATGGGAATGCCACTGTCAAACGCAGAAGAGAGAGCGGATAGATGGAAAGAGTACACTGAAGGCCTCTGTGAGGGGAGGATTTGTGTGATATTGTAATAGAAGAAGAAACAGAAAGCGGTAGAGAAGAGATAGGGGATCCAATATTAGAATCAGAATTTGAAAGAGTTTTGGAAGACTTAAGATCGAATAAGGCAGAAGAGATAGATAACACTCCATTGGAATTTCTAAACGCACTGGGGGAAGCGGCAATCAAACGCCTACTCAAAGTTCTTTGTAGAATCTATGAGACTGGCGATATACTATCAGATTTCGGAAAAATATCATCCACACAATTCCGAATATAGTAAGGGCAGATAAGTGCGAAAACTATAGCACAATTAGCTTAACACCTCATGCCTCCAAGCTACTGACAAGAATAATACACAGAAGAATGGAAAAGAAAAGTTAAGGGTCTATTAGATGATGATAAGTTTGGCCTTAAGGAAAAGGCATCACAGAGGTATTTCTGATAATGCCCTTTATAACTGAAACAAAGCTGAAGAAAAATTAAGGCACGATATAGGACTCGACGACATAGAAAAGGCGTTCCACAATATAAAACGGTGCAATGTGATCGAAATTCGGAGAAACATAGGAATAAGCTATAGGAAAAGGCGGATAATATATAATATGTACAAGAACCAAGATAGAACAATAAGACTGGAAGACCAAGAACAAAGTGCTCGGATTAAAACGAATGGAAGAGAGGGATGCAGTCTTTCAGCCCTACTGTTAAGTCTACACGCCGAAGAGGCAATGGCGAAAATAAAAGAAACTTTCAGGCGTGGGGTTGAAATTCTGGGTGAAAGGATACCAATGATAAGATTCACTGATGACACTGCTATCCGCAATGAAAATGAAGAAGAATTACAGGATTTGTCAAATGGAGTGGACAGTCTAATGAGTACAGAATATGGATTGAGAGTAACCGGAAAAAGTCAAAGGTTCAAATGGTTCAAATGGCTCTAAGCACTATGGGACTTAACATCTGTGGTCATCAGTCCCCTAGAACTTAGAACTACTTAAACCTACCTAACCTAGGGACATCACACACATCCATGCCCGAGGCAGGATTCGAACCTGCGACCGTAGCAGTCGCGCGGTTCCGGACTGAGCGCCTAGAACCGCTAGACCACCGCGGCCGGTAGGGAGGGACAGGATGATAGAACGTGTGTTAAGACTTCAGAATATAACCTCGATGGTACTAGATGGAGCTGTAGAGGGTAAAACCTGTAGAGGCAGACAGAGCTTTGAATACATCCAACAAATAATTGAGGACGTAGGGTGCAAGTGCTATTCTGAGATGAAGAGATTAGTGCAGGATAGGAACTCGTGGCGGACCACATCATATTAGCCAGAAGACTGATGACTCAAAAGAAAACAAAAAAACGCTCATTGATTATTTTTTTCGATATACTGAAACAGAGACCTTTAACACAAAACTACGACATGACTCTACTTTACGTGATTTTACTCGTAGCTGATAAAGCATTTTACCTGATGGAAGATGTAATGTGACCCTACGATGAAATGCAGCTGATATGAAAACCAAGGTATTTAAGTACTGGTTAACTTTAGCAAGTAACTTTGATAAAGTGTATAATAAATGAAGAATATTAAATCACCAATTAGAAGTCAGTGAGGACTGACTTAAAACACGAAAACACCTTAGAAGTAAATCTCACAACTATAAATGCGACCCAAAATGGACGACCCACATCATCAGCAGGTAACGTTCGGGATAAATTTACCTCGTATTTGCTTAATGAAAGTAGGACTGAACATACAGATCATACGGTGTGAACGAAAGTATACTTTTTAAAAATAAAGTGTTTGTTGCCCATAATTTTCTTCTTTCTCGCGAGTCATTTTCTTCACAGGAGATCAAAACCAATTTTTCCCAAGCTCGCAGTCTTAAAATTTTGTTATTTGTTGGTTAGTTAGTCATATGTTCCATAGACCATTTGAACGAATCTTTTATCGAAGTGATGTGGAACGAGTCAGTTTACAGGATAGGTATATAGGATTGGTGTTAACATTAATGAACACATTACTATTTTTAGTCCCCCGTATGCAACCACGCTTAATTTTTGTACCTGGCTGCCAGTTTTTAAGCGGAAATTCGTCAGTGGAATAGAAGGAGTTGTCCAGGAGAAATGATTTTAAATTCGATTTAAAACTTGCTTCGCTCCCTGTCGGATATTTTATGTTATTGGGCAAATGAAAAATTTTTGTTACTGCATATGGAACTCCTCTCTGAGTCATTGAAAGCCTTAACAATGGTCAATAAACGTCATTTTTTCCTTTAGTGTTGTAGGTATGCAAATCACTGTTCTTCTCAAATTGTGATGAATTATCATTGACGAATTAAATTAGCAAAGATACGTATTGCGTGGATGCAGTTAAAATGGCTAGCTCCTTGAAGCGCTACATAACGTTCATGGGAGAATACCACATATTATTCCTAATGCTCGCTTTTGTGCAATTAATGCTTTCTTTCTAAGTGACGAGTTATCCCAGAAAATAATTCCGTACGACATTAATGAGTGGAAATATGTAAAACATATCAAGAGAGTGATACGTTTGTTCCCTGGATTAGCAATTATACGAAGAGCAAAAGTAGTTGAACGTAATTGTTTGAGAAGCTCAGTAATATGCTGCTTCCAGTTCAGTTTCCCATCAATTCCGATGCTTTACTCCAAAATGCTGGCCTTTTAAGGGTTTCTACATCTACGTCTACATCCACACTCCGCGAGCCACCTGATCGTGTGTGGCGTTCCTCAATCTGTAAAAACGGGGAGCCCTTGTAGGACAGCTTTGTTGTCTACCTGTCCGATTGTTATGAACCATTTTCCTCAAGGAGGAGTCGACGTGTCAAGTTCAAATTTATCTCACATGTTAAGGTACATGGGTCCTTGGCTGTGTAAAACGTTTAAGCTTCTAAGTCAATCCAGTCAAAAGTTACGATCATTTATGTCACATATTCTGACACTCGAAAACTCACTCATCAAAACCTATAGGGTGCTTCCCGTTAACCTAGAATATGATATCTGGATAGGAGCAAGGTTACACAGTACAAATAAAGGAAAAAAATCCTAAAATTGTTAATTTGTAATTATATAACAGGAAAATCTTTTTTGTCATTTTTGCCGTCTGTCTGTTTGTCTGTCCCTTTGTTAAGACCGTTTTCTCTGGAATAAATTGGCTTATCATGTCAAAATTTATGTCCTGTACTAAGGTCTGTGGTTACTTGGCGGTATAAAAAACGTAAGCTTCTAAGTTAATGCAAACAAAAGATACGTCCATTTATGTCACATGTTTTGATATTACCTAACTTACTCAACAAAACCAATGGGCACTTGCCGTTGATATAGAATCATGAAATTTTGCAAAAATCAAGGTTTCACAGAATAAGTAAGGAAAAAATCCGGAATTGTTAATTTTTATTATGTCACACGAAAAATATTTCTTTTGTCATTAGTTATCGGTCCTCAAACTTAAAATTAAAGATTAGATTAGATTAAATTAGACTCAGTTTTCATTTCATAGATCCAAAAATGAGATAATGCTCGTGGGTGTGGAAAAAGTCAGAAAGTATAACAAAAAACATTTGAATAGAATACTCACTACCCTCATCATTTGTCAGGAGATTGTCGAAATAGGTGAATACCTTACACTATACTGGGACTGCTAATATTTACAGAGTTAATACACTGTCAGAATAAAACAGTTATGCACTTTTAATAAATTTATCATACACAGCATACCTAATCTTGACTGTTGTGATCAAGTGCTATCAAAACTGAAATCTAACAGACATTTTTACTTAAGCTAGTCTAACAGTCCCTGTTAAGATATTCATCTATAGAAGAGAAGGATTTGCTATCAAAAAGTCTTTCAAACTCTGTTTAAACCGTGCTTTAGATGAAACCAAGTTTTTATGGTTGCTGTCAATTTATTGAAAATGGATGTTCCTTTATGCTGGACCCCTTTTCGGAACAAGGTAAGTGTCTTTAGATCTTTATGTAGATTGTTCTTATTCCTAGTGTTGATAGTATGCATTGAGCTGTTGGTTAGAAATAGAGATATATAACTTGCAACAGATTTCATTAACGAATAAATATACTAAGAAGCAATGGTTAAAATACAAAGTTCCTTGAACAGGTTTCTACATGATGTTCTTGAATTTACAGCACAAATTAGTCTTATTGCACGCTTTTGTACGCTAAAAACTTTTGCTCGGTTTCACTAGTTACGCCAGAGTATGATCCCGTCCGACATAATAGAATGAAAGCAAGTAAAGTAAGCAAGTTCTTTTATATTTGTATCTCCTACATCTGACGTCATTCTCACTGCAAGTACAGACTTGTTTGGACATTCTCAAAAGTCTTGGAATGCCTGGGATCGATATCTTGCCAGTATCAGTGTCGATAACAAGCAAAAACTCGCCAAATATCCTCGATTTCCCGAATGGAAAAACTATCTCTACCCATACAGTAGTACAAGTTTATATGCCAACTAGCTCTGCAGATGACGAAGAAATTGAAGAAATGTATGATGAAATAAAAGAAATTATTCAGATAGTGAAGGGAGACGAAAATTTAATAGTCATGGGTGACTGGAATTCGAGTGTAGGAAAAGGGAGAGAAGGAAACGTAGTAGGTGAATATGGATTGGGGCTAAGAAATGAATGAGGAAGCCACCTGGTAGAATTTTGCACAGAGCACAACTTAATCATAGCTAACACTTGGTTTAAGAATCATGATAGAAGGTTGCATACATGGAAGAACCCTGGAGATACTAAAAGGTATCAGATAGATTATATAATGGTAAGACAGAGATTTAGGAACCAGGTTTTAAATTGTAAGACATTTCCAGGGGCAGATGTGGCCTCTGACCACAATCTGTTGGTTATGACCTGTAGATTAAAACTGAAGAAACTGCAAAAAGGTGGGAATTTAAGGAGATGGGACCTGGATAAACTGAAAGAACCAGAGGTTGTACAGAGTTTCAGGGAGAGCATAAGGGAAAAATTGACAGGAATGGGGGATAGAAATACAGTAGAAGAAGAATGGGTAGCTTTGAGGGATGAAGTAGTGAATGCAGCTGAGGATCAAGTAGGTAAAAAGATGAGGGCTAGTAGAAATCCTTGAGTAACAGAAGAAATATTGAATTTAATTGATGAAAGGAGAAAATATAAAAATGCAGTAAATGAAGCAGGCAAAAAGGAGTACAAACGTCTCAAAAATGAGATCGACAGGAAGTGCAAAATGGCTAAGCAGCGATGGCTAGAGGACAAATGTAAGGATGTAGAGGCTTATCTCACTATGGATAAGATAGATACAGCCTACAGGAAAATTAGAGAGACCTTTGGAGATAGGAGAACCACTAGTATGAACATCAAGAGCTCAGATGGAAACCCAGTTCTAAGCAAAGAAGGCAGAAAGGTGGAAGGAGTATATAGAGGGTCTATACAAGGGCGATGTACTTGAGGACAATATTATGGAAATGGAAGAGGATGTAGATGAAGGTGAAATGGGAGATACGATACTGCGCGAAGAGTTTGACAGAGCACTGAAAGACCTGAGTCGAAACAAGGCCCCAGGAGTAGACAACATTCCATTGGAACTACTGACGGCCTTGGGAGAGCCAGTCCTGACAAAACTCTACCATCTGGTGAGCAAGATGTATGAAACAGGCGAAATACCCTCAGACTTCAAGAAGAATATAATAATTCCAATCCCAAAGAAAGCAGGTGTTGACAGATGTGAAAATTACCGAACAATCAGTTTAATAAGTCACAGCTGCAAAATACTAACTCGAATTCTTTACAGACGAATGGAAAAACTAGTAGAAGCCGACCTTGGGGAAGATCAGTTTGGATTCCGTAGAAATACTGGAACACGACTTATCTTAGAAGAAAGATTAAGGAAAGGCAAACCTACATTTCTAGCATTTGTAGACTTAGAGAAAGCTTTTGACAATGTTGACTGGAATACTCTCTTTCAAATTCTAAAGGTGGCAGGGGTAAAATATAGGGAGCGAAAGGCTATTTACAATTTGTACAGAAATCAGATGGCAGTTATAAGAGTCGAGGGACAAGAAAGGGAAGCAGTGGTTGGGAAGGGAGTAAGACAGGGTTGTAGCCTCTCCCCGATGTTATTCAATCTGTATATTGAGCAAGCAGTAAAGGAAACAAAAGAAAAATTCGGAGTAGGTATTAAAATCCATGGAGAAGAAATAAAAATGTTGAGGTTTGCCGATGACATTGTAATTCTGTCAGAGACAGCAAAGGACTTGGAAGAGAAGTTGAACGGAATGGATGGTGTCTTGAAGGGAGGATATAAGATGAACATCAACAAAAGCAAAACGAGGATAATGGAATGTAGTCGAATTGAGTCGGGTGATGCTGAGGGTATTAGATTAGGAAATGAGACACTTAAAGTAGTAAAGGAGTTTTGCTATTTGGGGAGCAAAATTACTGATGATGGTCGAAGTAGAGAGGATATCAAATGTAGACCGGCAATGGCAAGGAAAGCGTTTCTGAGGAAGAGAAATTTGTTAACATCGAGTATAGATTTAAGTGTCAGGAAGTCATTTCTGAAAGTATTTGTATGGAGTGTAGCCATGTATGGAAGTGAAACATGGACGGTAAATAGTTTGGACAAGAAGAGAATAGAAGCTTTCGAAATGTGGTGCTACAGAAGAATGCTGAAGATTAGATGGGTAGATCACATAACTAATGAGGAAGTATTGAATAGGATTGGGGAGAAGAGAAGTTTGTGGCACAACTTGACCAGAAGAAGGGATCGGTTGGTAGGACATGTTCTGAGACATCAAGGGATCACCAATTTAGTATTGGAGGGCAGCGTGGAGGGTAAAAATCGTAGGGGGAGACCAAGAGATGAATACACTAAGCAGATTCAGAAGGATGTAGGTTGCAGCAGGTACTGGGAGATGAAGAAGCTTGCACAGGATAGAGTAGCATGGAGAGCTGCATCAAACCAGTCTCAGAACTGAAGACCACAACAACAACAACAACCCATAATTGTGTACAGAACCCTCTGCGCGCGATTTCTTCTCGGAGCTAGGCATTTTTTTTCTACTTGGTCAATTAGTAGGACGCAGTCAATATTCTCGCCTTTGGTTTCAATCAGTTTTCAAAACGTCAAAAATGTATAAATAAGTAAAATAAAACGCAGAAAATACATCTGGTAACGACAGAAACGCACTGTCAACTGAACAGCACACGGGTGCTATATACCTTCCTAACTTCGCGTCAATGCGCTTTCGTCTGCATCTAGAGATTTTTCCGTTAACGCGCGTCAGCATGCGCTAATGCGCGGTCATATGACGGTTGTGCGTGGAGCGTTCAATAGGTAAACCAACTTTTTTTTCTCGCCAGTTCCGGTTGAAAGACTGCGGAATTTCTTTTGGGACATCGCTGAATATTACCGCTTCAACCCCTACAGTTTCACGAAGTTCCGATAGGTGGCGGCGCTGTACGTAGCCTTGAAAACGGCGCCAGTGACAGAGGTACGTTCCAAGCAGAGAGCTGTCATTGAGTATCTTTTGGCGGAAAACCAGAGCATCACTGATATTCATAGACGCTTGGAGAATATCTTAAGAGACCTGGCAATGACCAGAAGCACGGTGTGTCGTTGGGTTAGGTGTCTGTCACCATCGCAACAAGGTAGCGCAAACCTGCCCTATCCCTCGCGTGCCGGTCGTCTGCACAGACCTGTGACACTTACAATTTTGGAACGTGTGGACACTCTCATTCGAGGTGATCTACGGATCACAATCAAACACCTCGAAGCTCAACTGGACTTCTCTGTTAGTAGTGCTGACACATGTGTCTACTACTAAGTATAGTCAAAGGTGTATGCCCGCTGGGTTCATCGCCGCCTAGCAAAAGACCATAAAGGGCTTCCATCTGTCTGGCCCAATGAAGGAAGGCTGCACTCCACGAGAAGCAGTACGTGGTGATGGGAAGGTTATTGATGCAGCAAGACGTTGCCTCGAACCTCGACGAGTAGAGTGGTACCACCCGGGCGTACAGGTCTAGTAATGTGACGTGAGGCCGTTGCACTGATCGGAGACGATGACGAAATATAGGATTTTGCAGCCATATGTGTGGGGAATAATTAGGCCTATTGGAATTCTGAATAAAACCAACCTGCTTGCAGAAAAATAAATCCACTACTGGCCATTAAAATTGCTTCACCACGAAGATGACGTGCTACAGACGTGAAATTTAACCGACAGGAAGAAGATGCTGTGATATGCAAATGATTAGCTTTTCAGAGCATTCACACAAGGGTGGCGCCGGTGGCGACACCTACAACGTGCCGACATGAGGAGAGTTTCCAACCGATTTCTCATGCACAAACAGCAGTTGACCGGCGTTGCCTGGTGAAACGTTGTTGTGATGCCTCGTGTAAGGAGGAGAAATGCGTACCATCACGTTTCCGACTTTGATAAAGGTCGGATTGTAGCCTATCGCGATTGCGGTTTATCGTATCACGACATTGCTGCTCGTGTTGGTCGAGATCCAATGACTGTTAGCAGAATATGGAATCGGTGGGTTCAGGAGGGTAATACGGAACACCGTGCTGGATCCCAAAGGCCTCGTATCACTAGCAGTCGAGATGACAGGCATCTTATCCGCATGGCTGTAACGGATCGTGCAGCCACGTCTCGATCCCTGAGTCAACACATGGGGACGTTTGCAAGACAACAACCATCTGCACGAACAGTTCGACGACGTTTGCAGCAGCATGGACTATCAGCTCGGAGACCATGGCTGCGGTTACCCTCGACGCTGCATCACAGACCGGAGCGCCTGCGGACCTGGGTGCACGAATGGCAAAACGTCATTTTTTCGGATGAATCCAGGTTCTGTTTACAGCATCATGATGGTCGCATCCGTGTTTGGCGACATCGCGGCAAACGCACATTGGAGGCGTGTATTCGTCATCGCCATACTGACGTATCAGCCGGCGTGATGGTATGGGGTGCCATCGGTTACACGTCTCGGTCACCTCTCGTTCGCATTGACGGCAATTTGAACAGTGGACGTTATATTTCAGATGTGTTACGACTCGTGGCTCTACCCTTCATTCGATCCTTGCGAAACCCTACATTTCAGCAGGATAATGCACGACCGCGTGTCACAGGTCCTATACGGGCCTTTCTGGATGCAGAAAATGTTCGACTGCTGCCCTGGCCAGCTCATTCTCCAGATCTCTCACCAATTGAAAACGTCTGGTCAATGGTGGCCGAGCAACTGGCTCGTCACAATACGCCAGTCACTACTCTTGATGAACTGTGGTAGCGTGTTGAAGCTGCATGGGCAGCTGTACCTGTACACGCCACCCAAGCTCTGTTTGACTCAATGCCCAGGCGTATCAAGGCCGTTATTATGGCCAGAGGTGGTTGTTCTGGGTACTGATTTCTCAGGATCAATGCAACCAAATTGCGTGAAAATGTAATCACATGTCAGTTCTAGTATAATATGTTTGTCCAATGAATACCCGTTTATCATCTGCATTTCTTCTTGGTGTAGCAATTTTAATGGCCAGTAGCGTATGTTGCGTTTCTTATTGAACGCCGATATTCAGTTGAATGCTAGATGTCTAAACGCACAATAGATATCGGTGATCTGGACTTAGCTTAAGTGTTTTTTGAACCCGGATGAATAGAAGTTCTAATGGGAATAAACGTGTAGAGTTACAGAGAAAGAGGCACCGCGACCGCCGATGCGGGCGGCTACGGCTTGTGGGGAGTGGAGGCCAAATCTGGAGTGCGTGCTGGAGGAGGTGAGCGCCAGAGAAGACGTGCCCGAGGCGCCGCGGTGCAGCTGCGCGACCGCCGGGGACCGCCTGCAGCCGCTGCCCCACTGCGCGCAGCCATGCGCCGCCAGCGTCTGCCGCAGGAGGAAGAGGGGTGAGTTGACCTGTAAAAGTCTCGCCTACACCGGATCCAGCCCAAGTGGACGCTACCGGAAGAACACTCGCAGACAGACAATTCGCCAGTGACCACTGGCGTTCGCATGTAGGGGAAAGTTGCCCAAATTGTACCACTTTTGAGATTTTGTTTATTTTAGCCTAAACTGCAAGTTACATCTTCAACTGCAGGATGTTACTCTTGGTATCTTATTATAAGAATTTAACGATAAAGACGGGACACTTATTCTTCAGTTAAAATTTCCTCGCTGAGAGGCCGTGGTTGATGTATAAAACTGTTCCCTGTCATTTTATCTCAAGCTGCAGAAGACATCTTTACTGTTAAAATGGCTAGTTCCACAAAGGATTGAAGGGCGTTCGTATCTGTAGAGTGCATAGAGGGCAACACCTTACATCATGTGATGTCGACTGCGCGACTTTCTCTGGATGCTGTCATTATTCTTGATTAACAATAATCGACTGTTATTTTGCTGGCGAATATCATACATATTTTATATAACTTCAATCCTTCTTCTTTTCTATTAAAATTATTTTGGTGCTTATGAGTCTCTATTGCTTCTCTATACATCCGTGCATGATAATGCCATGTCCTTGCAGAGACCTACGTGTCACTGACTTTTATTTCGTGGTTCCCAACTCGAAAAACATGTTCTGCATTTTCAGTTTCTGCCAAATGACACATCCTTTTGTGTTCGCCTGTGCGCTTGTTGACACTTCTTTTCATAGTTCCAATATACACCTGCCCGCAGTTGCACGGAATTTTATATACCCCAGGTGTTGCTAGGAGTGCCGTGCATCTTTTGCTGTTCCTAAATGTTCATTAATCTTCTTGATGGGTCTAAAGATCTTTTCGACCCCATACTTGGCCAAAACTTTTCCGATGCGATTCGTAATTTTATTAATGAACGGGGAAAAAAAACTTTTCCAGATGGCGGCCCGGTGTTGCTCAGTACTTTCGGCTTATTTTCTTCTCTGATGAAGTGCTCCAGCAATCTCCTTACTAGCACATCAGTTGTTCTTGAACGCCGACCATAAGTGATTTAATTCATACTGGAAACAAATAGGCGCGCATGATAATCCAGCTCTGTCCACCAAGGTTTCAATGACACGTCTTTTCTGTATGGATGGTAGTTTGATTCCTTGCGGAAGTATCAATCATTGTGTGTTCTTTCCGTACGGTCATTTCATTACAGATATATCCAGAAAATTAAGTCTGTCTTTGCTCTCTTTCTCCATCGTAAACTGTATTTTTGGGTTAATACAATTGAGATGGAGCAAGGAGACTTACGGTTAACAGGATCACGACACAGCTAGCACCACCTGGGGTATATAAAATTCCATGCTTTTGGGGGCAATTGTATATTGGGACTATCAAAAGAAGTGTCAACAAGCGCATAGCCCAACACAAAAGGATCTATCGTCTGGGACTTACCGAAAAATCAGCTATAGCAGAACATGTTTTTCGAGATGTGAACCACGAAATAAAGTTCAGTGAGACGAACGTATTAGAACATCGTTTTATCATGCACGCACGTGTAGAGAATCAATAGAGATTCTTCACCACCACAATAATTTCAGTAGAAAAGAAGAAGTTTCCTAGATAGATAAAATATAGATGTTGACTTTGTACCAACAAAATGACAATCGATTATTTTTAATCGAGAATGATGATGCCATCCAGAGACAGTCATATAGTCGGCATCACGTGACGTATGGTGGTGCCCTCTATAAAGACGAGAGCCTCTCAGGCCATCGTCACAGGAGCTGTTTTTGTCTCAGACGATATCTCCCGCAGGGAGACTTATACACTGACCACGGCCTCCCAACCCCGAAATTTTAGCTGAAGAAGACGTCGGCCGTGAAAGCCTGTGGGGGACAATTACACTACTGGCCATTAAAATTGCTACACCAAGAAGAAATGCTAAACGGGTATTCATTGGACAAATATATTATACTAGAACTGACATGTGATTACAATTTCACGCGATTTTTGGGCATAGATCCTGAGAAATCAGTACCCAGAACAATCACCTCTGGCCGTAATAACGGCCTTGATACGCCTGGGCATTGAGTCAAACAGAGCTTGGATGGCGTGTACAGGTACAGCTGCCCATGCAGCTTCAACACGATACCATAGTTCATCAAGAGTAGTGACTGGCGTATTGTGACGAGCCAGTTGCTGGGCCACCATTGACCAGACGTTTTCAGTTGGTGAGAGATCTGGAGAATGTGCTGGCCAGGGCAGCAGTAGAACATTTTCTGTATCCAGAAAGGCCCGTACAGAACCTGCAACATGCGGTCGTGCATTAATCTGCTGAAATGTAGGGTTTCGCAAGGATCGAATGCAGGATAGAGCCACGGGTCGTAACACATCGGAAATGTAACGTCCACTGTTCAAAGTGCCGTCAATGCGAACAAGAGGTGATTGAGACGCGTAACCAATGACACCCCATACCACCACGCCGGGTGATACGCCAGTATGGCGATGACGAATACACGCCTCCAATGTGCGTTCAACGCGATGTCGCCAAACACGGATGCGACCAACATGATGCTGTAAACAGAACCTGGATTCATCCGAATAAATGACGTTTTGCCATTCGTGCACCCAGGTTCGTCGTTGAGTACACCATCGCAGGTGCTCCTGTCTGTGATGCAGCGTTAATGGTAACCGCATTCATAGTCTCCGAGCTGATAGTCCATGCTGCTGCAAACGTCGTCGAATTGTTCGTGCAGATTGTTGTTATCTTCCAAACGTCCCCATCTGTTGACTCAGGGATCGAGACGTGGCTGCACGATCCGTTACAGCCATGCAGATAAGATGCCTGTCATCTAGACTGCTAGTGATACGAGGCCGTTGGGATCCAGCACGGCACTCCGTATTACCCTCCTGAACCCACCGATTCCATATTCCCAATCATTGGATCTCGACCAACGCGAGCAGCAATGTCGCGATACGATAAACCGCAATCGCGATAGGCTACAATCCGACCTGTATCAAAGTCAGAAACGTGATGGTACGCATTTCTCCTCCTTACACGAGGCATCACAACAACGTTTCACCAGGCAACGCCGGCCAACTGCTGTTTGTGCATGAGAAATCGGTTGGAAACTTTCCTCATGTCAGCACGTTTTAGGTGGCGCCACCGGCGCCAACATTGTGTGAATGCTCTGAAAAGCTAATCATTTGCATATCACAGCATGTTCTTGCTGTCGGTTAAATTTCGCGTCTGTAGCTCGTCATCTTCGTGGTGTAGCAATTTTAATGGCCAGTAGTGTATTTTTGTAAAGATCTGCAAGTGGTACGAATTAGGAATCTGGAATTCCTAACTAAGGAAATGTTCCACATTTTACGAGGAGCTTTCATTAAGTAAAGCAACACATTGTTTTCTGAATGCAGGTTAGTTTTATTCAGCAATCCCATGCACGATATTATTCCCCACCCATCTGACTACAAAACACTGTTTTTCAACACAATCTCCGTTCAGTGTGCCACCTTACTGGAAGGCCCTGTATGTCCGCATGGTACCACTCTACTGGTCCACGTCGCAGCCTACGTCTTGCTCTATCAATAACCTCCCCATAATCAACGTACTGCTTCCCGCGGAGTGCATAATTCATCGGGCAAAACAGACGTAAGTCGGATGGTGCGACATCCAGGCTGTAGGGTGGCTTAGGAAGAACAGTCCAGTGGAGTTTCGTGAGCTCCTCTCGGGCACACAGACCTGTGTGAGGCCTTGCGTTGTCATGGAGAAGGAGAACTTCGCATTTTTGTGGCGACGAACATGCCCACGTCGTTTTTTCAATTTTCTCTGGGTAGCACAACACATTTCAGATTTGGTCTTGCACTTTGACGGAGGACATAGAATAGCCCCTTCGGACTCCCAGAAGACCGTCGCCATTACTTTGCAGGGTGAGGGTGCTGCTTTGAACATTTGCTTCTGAGAAGAGGTAGTGTGGCTCCACTCCGTGGACTGCAGATCGTTCAAAGTGATGGATCCATTGTTTTGTCACCTGTAACGAAGTTCGGCGAAAAAATTTTCGCGTTCAGTTTTGTAACGTACAAGCAATTCCGCACAGATTGTCTTTCGTGTTCTTTATGGCCTTATGTTAGGCGGCGAGGAACCCAACGAGCACACGCCTTTCAGTACCCGAACTGGTGGATGAATGTGTCAGCACTGCTAACAGAGATGTTCAGTTGTGCAGCGAGGTGTCTAATTGTGATGCGTCTCTCACTTCGAATGACAGTGTCAGCACTTTCTAACATTGCAGAAGTCACAGCTGCGTGCAGCCGGCTGGCACACGGAGATCCGACAGGTTTGCGCGATCTTGTTGCGATGATGACAGACATGTCGCCCAACGACTCATCGTGCTTTTGTTCACTGCTAGGTCTCCGTAGACATTCTGCAAGCACCTACGAATATTTGCGAGCCTCTTTCTTTCCGTTGAAAGAAACTCAGTGACAGCTTTCTGTTTGGCACGCATTTCCATTAAAGATATCATTTGGAAGGTCACATATATCGCCGCCACCTATCAGAATTTCATGAAACTATAGATGCTTGAAGGGGAATATTCCACGATGTCCCACAAAGATTTCCGTATTTTTTCAACAGAAATTGTCCGAGAAAAAAGCCGTGTTGCTTTATTTATTGAACGCCCCTCGTACGTTTTACGTCACTATTTGCAACCATAGCAACATAACGTTTTCACTCCTCCCTCCATTCCCCACCACTACACCTTTACAGGCGGCCGGTGTGGCCGAGCGGTTCTATGCGCTTCAGTCTGGAACCGCGCGACCGCTACGGTCGCAGGTTCAAATCCTGCCTCGGGTATGGATGTGTGTGATGTCCTTAGGTTAGTTAGGTTTAAGTAGTTCTAAGTTCTTGGGGACTGATGAAAAAAAAAATGGCTCTGAGCACTATGGGACTTAACAGCCGTGGTCATCAGTCCCCTAGAACTTAGAACTACTTAAACCTAACTAACCTAAGGACATCACACACATCCATGCCCCAGGCAGGATTCGAACCTGCGACCGTAGCAGTCGCACGGGGACTGATGACCTTAGATGTTAAGTCCCATAGTGCTCAGAGCCATTTGATCCATTTACATCTTTACATGAATCCTCATTTTACATTCGATGTATTGCTTCTTTCATTTGGTCTTCCTTACACAGCTCACTATACCTGTTTCAGCAAGCAGTTTCCGTGGTGGTTGCTCACAGAGTTTCCAGATCACTTCCTCTCCACAGTTGGAGAATGGGAGCCATAGTTCTAGATTTCTTCTCGTTTGCTTCAGTGTTCAGTTCGCTTTTCTTTCTTTTTTAAATTTTTTTTCATGGGTTGCTCGACGGATCATAGTCTCCTCGGATTAAGCGATCTTTCTTGTATGGACACTTTCATCCCGTATTTTGCCTGCCAAGGCTTCTTCTATATTGGAATTATTGGACAATCTATTTAGTTGTGCGATATCGAAATTTTATTACGTCCGAGTCCGCCTGCGTAACTAAATGATATCGTGTTTGCCTACCATGCAGCGAGCCCGGGATCGATTCCCGGCTGGGTTGAAGACTTTCTCCGCCCGTGGACTGGGTGTTGCGTTGTCCTCATCACCATCGCCCAATATAGCGTCACCTGAAATAAGACTTGCAACTCGGCGGCCGAACTTCCCCGGTTGGGGCCTCCCGGCCAACGATGCCACGCGATCATTTAATTTTTTTTATTACGTCCGACATGCTTAAAACGAGCGTCATCTCTTCAAATGTAAGAATATCCTTTTGGAATTCATTTTCAAATGCGTTGGAAAACACTTGCGGCAGAAAATTTTTGTGTCAACGTTTTCATTTTTGTTTTTGTTTCCACTACGCCTCTTAATTGTTGGCTTAGGCACATCATTCCTCTTTAGATGTACTGTTAGAGCTAAATGCAATTCATATGTGCTTCATTTTCCATAACGGCTTTCTGTTGTATTTGCAGTTGCGAATATGAACAAACTTCGACTGTATATTGTAGTAACGACAACGAAAATTAGTGCCGAAGCAGGATTTGAACCCGGATTTCCCTCTTTACACGAGTTTTTGCCTTAACCGCTTCAGCCATGCGAGCATGAATCACGACCAAACCCAAACTTCCATATGTCGTCGTCCATGTGTCACAACCTGCACTCGTACGTTACGTATCGTATATTCCCGTCCTGGAAGAACACTTCATTGAGAGTCGAGGGCTTGGTATTGGCGAATAAACACGAAATACTAGTGCCTGTGTTATAAAGCAGTACGGCACAATGTTCCCTCGCACACGCACGTATGCTGGAAGAAACATTGCATCGAAATTCTTTACAACACAGCCACTGCTATTTCGTACGTTTTACATATGTCCTCATTCATTTAATCCATCACTCCCCTTTAGATGTGCTGTTACAATTAAAGGCAATTCATCTGTGCTTCATTTTCCATAACGGCTCTCTGTTGCTACACTGAAATACGAAATAATTATTAGTTAATTCCCGGCGGGGTCAGGGATTTTCTCTGTCTCGTGATGACTGAGTGTTGTGTGATGTCCTTAGGTTAGTTAGGTTTAAGTAGTTCTAAGTTCTAGGGGACTGATGACCATAGATGTTAAGTCCCATAGTGCTCAGAGCCATTTGAACCATTTATTAGTTAATTGTTTAGGATAAAAATACATTACAAAGTTCGCCACATAAATGTTAAACACTAGATTACAATAATAATGCTAAGTGCATGTTTTAAAGATCATTACACGAGCAAGTTTCTTAAATTATACCGGTGGAATATCGGAAACATAGTGGTACATTATAGGCAATGTCACCATTTTCTATTTGTCAGTTTTATACAAACGAATCACAATGAATACAGATTCATGACTGTCTGAAAACTAAGTTTATTTCATGTATAGATAAAACATTATGCTGCCACTTATAGCAGTAATTCTCGTCTCCACATACACAAAAAACATGTATGGAAAGTACAGCAAAATCAGTGCTGTCATCAGACGATCTGTTCCTCAACTCACAGAACTCATAGCTGACGACATGGCCTCGAGAAGCACGTAGTTTATACTGATCTCGCTGAATGTCAGATAGTACATACAAGATGTACGAATTTTACAATAATGGCTCTAATTTAGAACTGATACAACATAGACAAGTCTCCCCTGCCTGTAAGCAAACGTTTAAATGTCGATTCACATTTGACGGAACAGAACGCGACGCACACACCATCGAAACATTACACAGTGCATTTCATTCACACAGGCTGTTAACGGATCGGAAAAGGACGGGACAGAACGGAACGCCATGGTCAAAGTTTCTTGGAAAGAAGGTTTCGACGTTGACGTTGGTGTTGGGAACAGTGTCATCGTCTACTAACATCAGAGGAATTGTCTGCCGCAAGTATAAGGAATCCTATACGTGCTGGTTCAAATGGCTCTGAGCACTATGGGACTTAACTGCTGAGGTCACCAGTCCCCTAGAACTTAGAACTACTTAAACCTAACTAACCTTCTGACATCACACACATCCATGCCCGAGGCAGGATTCGAACCTGAGACCGTAGCGATCGCGCAGTTCCAGACTGTAGCGCATAGAACCGCTCGGCCACTCCGGCCGGCCTATACGTGCTACCTTCCAGTCAGTTACTACTGGATATTGGGAAGTGTATGGCAGGGTCCTCGCAGACCAGAGATAGAAAAGATTAATATGATTTTAGCAAACTGCAGGAGCACCGAAAGAAAGGTCCCAGAATTAGTATCGCTTATTGAAGGCTACAATGCACAGATAGAATAGGGAACAGGAAACTGGTTGAAGCCAGACGTCAATGACAACGAAATCCTAAGTTCAGACTGGAATGTTTATCGTAGGGATAGGTTAGTCGCCAATGGTGGCAGCGTGTTTATTGCAGTAAAAAATTCTATAAAATCTAGCGAGGTTATCACAGATTCCGAATGTCAATTAATCTGGGTGAAATTATCAAAGAACGGTCAAAAATTGTGATCGGATGCTTTTATAGACCACCTGGGTCAGGATCTATAGTTGCAGAACGCTTCAGACAGACCTTGCAAAATATCATTAGTAATTTTCCTTATCGTGCCGTTGTAATAGGGGGTGACTTCAACTTGCCAAGTATAGACTGCGAGTGTGATGCCACCAAAACTGGTGCCAGAGTCAGGGAATCGTGTGGCATTGTTCTGGATGCTTTGTTCGAAAATTACCTTGAACAGATAGTTAGAGAACCAACTAGTGAGGGTAACGTCTTAGACCTCCTGGCAAAAAACAGAGCTGAACTTATCGAATCAGTTAACGTAGAGCAAGGTATCAGTGATCATAAGGCTGCGATAGCATCTATGACGACGGGTCCTACAAGGAATGTTAGGAAAGGTAGGAAGATATAGTTGCTCAGCAAAGGTCACAGGATACAAATTTCAGAATATCTCAGAAGTCAGCATCAAATATTGGGTGAGGAGGACGAAGATGTGGAGAACAAGTGGAAAAAATTCAAATACATCGTTCAATATGCTCTAGACAGGTATGTTTCGAGTAAGGTTTTAACGGATTGGAAAGATCCACCATGGTTTCATAGCCGCGTAACAAAAGCGCTACGTAAACAAAGATTACTTCATCTCAGGTTCAGTTAAGTAAAAACCTAACTGACAAAAACTAAATAAATAAATAAATAAAAAAGCTGAACGAAGTGAAAATGAGCGTAAGGAGAGCAACGTGAGAAGCGTTCAACGATTTCGAAAGTAAGACGTTGTTAGCCGACCTGAGTAAAAACCCTAAGAGATTTTGGTCCTATGTAAAATCAGTAAGTGGGTCACAATCATCTATTGATTCTCTTAGTGACCACACCAGCACCGAAACGGAAGATAACAGAGAGATGGCAGAAATACTGACTTCGGTCTTCCGAAGCTGTATCACCGCGGAAGATCGTAACTCTGCCGCTCCTTTCAATCGTCGTACGGCCGTCGAAATGGCAGATATTGAGATAAGCGATCGCGGAATTGAAAAGCAGCTAAAATCGCTTAGTAGTGGAAAGGCTTCAGGACCAGATGAGATACCTATAAGATTCTATAAAGATTATGCGAAAGAAGTTGTTCCTCTTCTAGCAGTAATTCATCGTAGATCGCTTGAGCAACGAAAGATACCTAACGACTGGAAAAAAGCGCAGGTCATTCCCGCTTTTAAGAAATACCGTAAGACAGATCCACACAATTATAGACCTATATCGTTGACGTCAACCTGTTGTAAAATTATGGAACATGTTCCATGCTCAAGAATTGTGACGTTCTTGGAAAAAGAAAAGCTGCTCTATAAAAACCAACATGGATTCCGAAAACAGAGATCCTGCGAAACTCACCTTGCTCTGTTCCTCCATGAGGTCCACAGCGCATTGGACTACGGCGCTCAGGTTGATGCCGTGTTCATTGATTTCAGTAAGGCATTTGACACCGTCCCGCATTGCCGTTTAATGAAAAAAATACGAGCTTACAGAGTATCGGAGCAGACCTACGATTGGATTCATGACTTTCTTGCAGGCAGAACTCAACACGTCGCTCTTAACGGAACTAAATCGACAGATGTAAAGGTAATATCCGGGGAGCACAGGGAAGTGTGATAGGACCCTTGCTGTTCACAGTACATATAAATAATCTAGCAGAAAGCGTCGGATGCTCTTTAAGACTATCCGCAGATGATGCAGTTATTTATACCAAAGTAGCAACGCCAGAAGATAGTAAGAATTCGCAGAACGACCTGAAGAGAGCCGGCCGGGGTGGCCGAGCGGCTCTAGGCGCTACAGAATGGAACCGCGCGACCGCTACGGTCGCAGGTTCGAATCCAGCCTCGGGCATGGATGTGTGTGATGTCCTTAGGTTAGTTAGGTTTAAGTATTTATAAGTTCTTCAAATGGTTCAAATGGCTCTGAGCACTATGGGACTTAACATCTGTGGTCATCAGTCCCCTAGAACTTAGAACTACTTAAACCTAACTAACCTAAGGACATCACACACATCCATGCCCGAGGTAGGATTCGAACCTGCGACCGTAGCAGTCGCGCAGTTCCAGACTGAGCGCCTTAACCGCAAGACCACCGCGGCCGGCTTCTAAGTTCAAGAGGGATAATGACCTTAGAAGTTAAGTCTCATAGTGCTCAGAGCCATTTGAACCATTTGAACCGACCTGCAGAGAATTGATGAATGGTGGAGACTCTGGCAGCTGACTCTGAACGTAAATAAATGTAACATATTGCTAATTCATAGGAAAAGAAACCCACTACTGTACAGCTACACTATTGATGACAAACAGCTGGAGACAGTGTCTGCCGTAAAATATCTAGGCTTAACTATCCAGAGCGACCTTAAGTGGAATGACCATATAAAACAGACAGTTAGAAAATCAGACACAAGACTCAGATTCATCGGAAGAATCTTAATGAAAGGTACCTCACCCACGAATGAAGTGGCTTATAAGGCGCTTGTTCGACCGTTTCTTGAGTATTGTTCATCTATCTGGGATCCCTGTCAGGTAGGACTGATAGACGAGATAGAGAAGATCCAACGAAGAACGGCGCGTTTCATCACGGGATCGTTTAGCTGGCGAGAGAGCGTTACAGAGATGCTAAACAAACTCCACTGGCAGACGTTGCAAGACAGAAGTTGTGCATCATGGAGAGATTTACTACAAAATTTCGGGACAGTACTTTTCAGGAGGAGTCAGACAACATATTACTTCCCCCCACATACATCTTGCGTATTGACTACGAGGAGAAAATTCGAGAAATTAGAGCCAATACAGATGCTTACCGACAATCATTCTTCCCACGCACTATTCGCTAGTGGAACAGGGTTGGAGGGATCGATAGTGGTACCGAAGGTACCCTCTGCCACACACCATTAGGTGGCTTGCAGAGTATGATGTAGATGTAGAGGGTGGCACACGGAAGACGGACGGTTTTGAACTGCGTAGTACTGAGGGAGCGGTGGTGGGAGGTGGTCGTGGTGGGAATAGTTCTGATCCACACAACACGCCATTTCATTTACTCAGTCACTATGGAGCAGTGGAAGTTGCAACGTCGAGTGTTTGTCTAGGACAGTTTCGTGAAAAGTGGTGAGTCTATTATTACTTCGCAGCGATAGTTTCGTGCGCGGTTTTATGTCGGTCGACATGGAGCTGTTCCGAGCTGTAACACAATCCTCAGGTGGGTGAAAAGCTTCAGATCAGTTGGAAACATACTGGATAAGAAGCATCCTGGCCCGAGACGCAGAGTAACGACACCAGAAAATGTTGAAAGGGTAAGGCAAGCAGCATTCTGAAGACCAGGACGGTCAGCTAGACGTCATGCTAGTGAGTTACGAATCAATCGTGAATCGGTTAGACGAATTTTGCATAAAGAATTAAAATTCCATCCCTACAAAATGCTCATTGTCCAACAACTTAAGGAAACTGATTTTGCTGTACGAGAAGACTTCACTTACAGAATGCAAGTGATTTTGGGACCGCATGAAAATGAAAGTTTATTGATGAGCGATGAAGCTCATTTTCATTTAAACAGGACCGCGAATAAGCAAAACATACGTTACTGGGCTCCAGAGCATCCACATCTTATCCACCAGCGTCCTCTACACTCAGAAAAAGTAACAGTCTGGTGTGCTCTTGGCTCTGTTGGCATTATTGGACCTTATTTTTTTGAAGAGAACAGGGCCACAGTTACTGTTAATTCGGTTCGTTACATTCGTATGCTTGAAACATTCTTGAAGCCAGAACTAAGAAGATGGCGACTCCCTTTAAAACGTGTTTGGTTCCAGCAGGATGGGGCAACATCGCACACTGCAAACACTTCAATGACAGTTTTAGACGCATGTTTCCTGACTGGATTATCTCATGTTTTAGCAATGTTCCTTGGCCTCCCAGGTCTCCCGACTTGTCAGTATGTGACTTTTTTCTGTGGGGGTACCTTAAGAAGTGTGTCTATAACCACAAAACACGAAATTTGGACGAGTTGAAGAATGAAATCATTCAAGAAATTGCTGCCATCCCTGCAGAGCTTTCAGTCCGTGTGATGGAGGATTTTGAGAAGAGACTTGAGTCCTGCATTTGAAATGATGGACATCACTTTGACGACATTATTTTTCACAAATAACTTTTTTAACTGAAATGGAAAATAATGAGCTTTGATTTTGTGTAAATAAACATGCACTAATTTTAAAGTTGGCTGAGTATTATTTCATTAAAAACTGTCCGTCTCCAGTGTGTCACTCTGTATATGAAATGGAGGAAGAGTACCGGGTGCTCGATGGTATCATCGAAACAACTGTCGATGACATCGTCACGGATACAGCCACATCTGATGAAAAATCGGATAGACACACAAGATGGTGACAGTGAAATGGCTATGCGAAGGTACCGGTATCTTAAGTATGACACCGTCAATAAATGTCCAAAAAATTCTGCCGTCCATCTGCATTTACGTCCACGTGACTACTCTGCAGTTAAGTGCCTGCAGAAGGTTCATCGAACCATCTTCAGCTATTTCCCTACTACTCCACTCTCAAACCAGGCACAGGAAAACAAACACTTAAATGTTTCTGTCCGAACTCTGATTTCTCTTATTTTGTTATGATTATCATTTCTCCCTGTATGAGCCAACTGAATATTTTCACATTCGGATGAGAAAGCTGGTGATTGAAATATCGTGAAAGGACCTCCCGCAACGAAAAACGCTACCGTTTCAATGATTGCCACACTAACTCGCATATCATATCCGTGACACTCACTCCCCTATTTAGCGATAATACAAAACTAGCTGCCCTTCTTTGGACTTTTTCGCTGTCCTCCATGAATCCTATCAGGTAAGGAACCCATAACGCTCAGCAGTACTCTAACAGAGAACGGACAAGCGTAGTGAGGCAATCTTCCAAAGGCCTCTCACATTTTCTAAGTATTCGGCCAATAAAACACTGTTTTTAGTGCACGTTTGCCAGAACATTATCTATGTGATCCTTCCAATTTAATTTCTTCGTGATTCCATATCTAAATCTACATATACTTATCAACTTTGTAATTTACCCTTGAGTGCCAGGCAGAGGATTCATCGAACCATCTTCAGTTATTTCTCAACAGCTCTGCTCTCGAAGAGCGCATGGGAAAAACGAACATCAAAATCTTTCCGTGCGTCCTCTAATTTCTCTTATTTTATGACGATAATGATTTCTCCCTATGTAGGATGACGTCAACAAAATATTTTCGCATTCAGAGGAGGAAGTTGGTGATCAAAATTTCGTGGAAAAATCTCACCGCAACGAAAAATGCCTTTGTTTTAATGTTTGCCACCCCAACTCACGTATTGTATCTGTGACACTCTCTCCCCTATTTCACGATAACAAAAACGAACTATTCATATTCGAACTTTTACGATGTCCACCTTCAATCTTATTTGTACGGATTTCATACCGCGTAGTAATATTACGGAAGGGGACGGACAAGCCTACTGTAGGCAGTCTACTTAGCAGACCTGTCACATCTTTGTAAATGCTCAGCCAATAAAGCGAAGTCTTTGGTTCACCTTACGCACAACGTTTTCTAGGTGATCGTTCCAATTTATGGTTCGTAAATTTTAATCCCTAAGTATGCAGTTTAATTGGTAGACTAAGTCGCAAATTTTACCCTACTTCTTGTGTTTCCTTTACTAGCGATAAATGTACGTATCTGTTGTAGTTAGGATCTTCATTACGAACAACATTTAAGCGATCTGAATCTCCGTGCCTAATTTCCATGAGTGTGTATTCCTGGTCTCCGCGCTTCAGCCGGACAGCGAGGTGTGGCGTCATTGGGAAGTTTGTTAAGTAGGCTGTTTAGGTTCAAAAATGGCTCTGAGCACTATGGGACTGAACTTCTGAGGTCATCAGTCCCCTAGAACTTAGAACTACTTAAACCTAGCTAACCTAAGGACATCATACACATCCATGCCCGAGGCAAGATTCGAACCTGCGACCGTAGCGGTCGCGCGGTTCCAGACTGTAGCGCCTAGAACCGCTCGATCACTCTGGCCGGCGGCTGTTTAGGTTTTTATGTTGGTAACGGCACGTAGCGCTCTGTATGAAAATCACCGACTGTGCTGTGTGCAATCTGTGGCTGATTGAACTCATTGTTGGAATATTCGCTTGTGTAGTGTAGGGCTGTTGCATGTGAACAGTGCGCAGCGTTGGGCAGTTGGAGGTGAGCCGCCAGCGGTAGTGGATGTGGGCCGAGAGATGCCAGAGTTTTTAGCGGACGATCTGGACGTATGTCCGTCAGAAAAAGGAAATTTGTTTAATTGGATTGAACGCTATTAAGGTAAATACATTGTTTGTTCTTTATCAAAATCTTCCATTCGCTAACTGTACCTATTAGTAGTTAGTGCCTTCAGTAGTTAGAATCTTTTATTTAGCTGGCAGTATTGGTCCTCGCTGTATTGCAGTAGTTCGAGTAACGAAGATTTTTGTGACGTTAGTTATTCATGAAAGGTATAGGTTATTGTGAGTCAGGGCCATTCTTTTGTAGGGATTATAGAAAGTCAGATTGCGTTGCGCTAAAAATATTGTGTCAGTTTAGTGATGATCAGAGTAAGTAAGGAGAAAACTGTTTGATTACGTTGAGTTTTTCTCAGCTGTTTGAAAATCAAATAACGTAGAAGTTTACCAGCACTGTCATTCTTAATTTTTTTAAGGGGACGTTTCAAGTTTCACTGATGAGAATCACGCAGTCAGAATTAAATCTTCTCGGTTTACAATAAAATGCGCCAGCTTCCGACAGCTGTCTTCGTCATCATCATTAGGAGTTAGACCTAATGAAGGCCGGGGCTGGCTCTTTGTTCCGCAAATACAGGCATGGCAGTAGTGTCTGCAACGTTGCAACGCAGTGGTCGTCAAACTACGGCCCGCTTGCGGCCCGAATCAAGTGTTGTGGGGCCCGCGGTTGTGAACCTTATGTTATAATGATATGTTTCTAGTAACTAGCAGCACAATCCATAAACGTCAACTAACATAAAGAGCTTGTTAAGAGAGTATTTTTCTTATTCAATAACAAACGAAAATACTTACAGAGACGGTAATATTTTAAGGCGTGCTTAATTTTAATCGACGTTGATAAATTGGGCGCTGAGCTAAGTAAAGTTTGAGGCTTACGTCGGGGGCAGTGTAATACATAGCGCAGCCACTGTGCACTTAGCACCGATCAGCTGCTACGGTACAAATGTCAAACAGAAGCAATATGGATTCGTGAATGCGTATTGTAGAGACGGTTATCTTCAAATGTTGCACATGTTTGTAGTAATATGAAACAAATCAATGCTGTTGTAATACAATGTATTACTCGCGCAAACAAAGTTGACACTCGGCGCGGTGGCTGATGGGAACGACTGTAAATGGGAAATGCATTTACTAGCCACCGCACCGAGTGTCAACTTTGCGGGTGTAATATTAAATAAAAGAGAAATGACATTGAAAACATTTAATTAGCATTTGTGATCGTGTCTCATACTGCAATTACTAGTTTCATTAATGTAACGCACTACATCTACATCTACATTGATACTCCGCAAGCCACCCAACGGTGTGTGGCGGAGGGCACTTTACGTGCCACTGTCATTACCTCCCTTTCCTGTTCCAGTCGCGTATGGTTCGCGGGAAGAACGACTGTCTGAAAGCCTCCGTGCGCGCTCTAATCTCTCTTATTTTACATTCGTGATCTCCTCGGGAAGTATAAGTAGGGGGAAGCAATATATTCGATACCTCATCCAGAAACGCACCCTCTCGAAACCTGGCGAGCAAGCTACACCGCGATGCAGAGCGCCTCTCTTGCAGAGTCTGCCACTTGAGTTTTTTAAACATCTCCGTAACGCTATCACGGTTACCAAATAACCCAGTGACGAAACGCGCCGCTCTTCTTTGGATCTTCTCTATCTCCTCCGTCAACCCGACCTGGTACGGATCCCACACTGATGAGCAATACTCAAGTACAGGTCGAACGAGTGTTTTGTAAGCCACCTCCTTTGTCGATGGACTACATTTTCTAAGCACTCTCCCAATGAATCTCAACCTGGTGCCCGCCTTACCAACAATTAGTTTTATATGATCATTCCACTTCAAATCGTTCCGTACGCATACTCCCAGATATTTTACAGAAGTAACTGCTACCAGTGTTTGTTCCGCTATCATATAATCATACAATAAAGGATCCTTCTTTCTATGTATTCGCAATACATTACATTTGTCTATGTTAAGGGTCAGTTGCCACTCCCTGCACCAAGTGCCTATCCGCTGCAGATCTTCCTGTATTTCGCTACAATTTTCTAATGCAGCAACTTCTCTGTATACTACAGCATCATCCGCGAAAAGCCGCATGGAACTTCCGACACTAATTCATGTAGGTTATCACTTTACAGTACGATCGCTAGAGGAGGCGTGGTAAAGTATACAGTGCCACTGCTGTCAATGAGATTGTCAGAGGAAGCTTATTACGTTATTGATTAGAAAAAATATTTTTGTTTTTAAGTCGTTTGATGTAAGATAAGTCATTCCTATTTTTCTTGTTACGTCACATGTATGGAGGGCAATAATTTGCACAATTTCACTGTTTCAAACAACGTAGTTCCTTGTTATTTATTTCAGTGTGATAGTTTCTTCTGTGGATCACTTATGCCGACATGGCGTCCGATTGGAAAAGTGATCACACTACTCGTTGGGAAAAGTCGCCAACGTGTTCACCATAGTAATAGTTACTTCGAAAACAAACCCTCAATATATGCAAAGCTTTCATTCCCATTCTATCTCTTTGTGACAATTTTTCAATTAATTAAGTAGTGTTATTTAAAATCATCTTTGTTTTGTTATAAATGGCCCAACACAAAAGCCCGATTGCAAACTGTCTGCTGCAGCCGCTTGGTATTGTTTCAGATCCTAGGGCATGAAGACGCTTAGAAAACGTGCCTCTTGCGATGGCACTGGCCACAGTACCCGTTTACGTACAAAAACACAATGTAAATCTTCAGAAAAATGCAAGCAGGCCCAATATACAGGGTGCGGCAAATAAACGTAGCCCGGAGAGTAGAGTTCCAGTGACAAAGAAACCCAGAGAGGAAAGGAAATACGGTACTAACTTGACTATAGCAGATGTTGAAAATGATCACCATTCTCTCTTGGCACTTTTGGGCCCTGGTGAGCAAGTTGCTGAAGACAGACGAAGCTGGACTGCTGGAATTGCTGCATCCTCATCCGAAATGTTCTGCTGCAGTTCTTGAAGGCTATGAGGGTTGTTGCGATGCACCTTAGACTTGAGCGCACCCCACACAGAGTAATCGCACACTGGCAGGTCAGGTGACCTGGGTGGACAGGTAGGGCCACCGACCTCTGCTAGCAGCTCTATCAGGAGTAAAGAAAACGTGCTCTACAGTTCGGCCGGCTGTTGGGCAGTTGCTCCATCCTGTTGGAAGTCACTGTAGGTCATTTCCTCCTCCGTTAATGCTGCCACAAATCACGTTTAATCGTATCCACTCGTCCGGTCCACTTTTATTTGCCTCAGCCTGTATTATTTTCTCTTTCACTTATAAATATTTGATATGACACCTCAACGTGTAGATTCAAAATATGTAAGTGGTAAACTTCCATCAATAACCATGGTTTGGTGAAAATTGAGTTTCTTTTATTGGTTGCTTTACACCTCCCTCCCCCCATGGCTACACAGTCCTAGGTGTCGCCCAATAATGTCAATATTGGCCCAAGTGAAAAAGTTTGATGATCACTGTTCCAGCAGAATGCCGAAATGACACATGCACGTGAACACAGTTTGGGCAACTGGATCTCCAGCTTACAGTGGAGTCGAGTGATGAACGATGGCGCGAGAGGCCAACATCACGTTTGAATCTGTCACTACCAATTACGAGGGTTGGAACTTAAATAGTTAAACAGTGGCAACTATTTATTCACAACCGATGCAAAAGAGTTACATGTTTGCACCTGTTACTGTCCTTGAAAGTAGTCACCAGCGTTGTGTAGAACCCGTTGCCAGTGATGTGGAAGGTGTAGCATACCGTTAGCAGAGCCTGTTCTGTTGATGGTGCGAATGGAGTGGTCTACTGCCTGTCGAATCTCTGGAACAGTTCTGAAGCGAATGGTTCCTTCATCTTCGGAATCAAATCAAAGCTACAAGGACTTAAGTCGTATTACTGTTCGTTTTTGGAGCATCACCTGCGACCGCTTTGCGAAAGAAGCGGCGACACTTCCTGTGCAACCCACCCATCTTTTTGCACGACAATGCGCGGGCGCGTACAACGCAAACTGTGGTTGCTCTGTTCGGCCAATGGGATTGGGGAGTACTATACCATCCACCATACTCCCCGGACTTAAGTGAAGTCCTTAAGTCAAGAGTCCTTCAGTACAGAGAATTGTATGGAATTTCTTACTGTAAGTGCCGAGTTTGATTCTACACTGAAAGAACATTTAGCAACTTCTAGTCTTCCACGGAACCTCAGAAACTGATTTAGTAACTTATGTTGCTGATATATTGAGAGATGAGATTTACGACGAAGTTCAGAGAACAGATTTTGTTGCCATCATGCTCATTAAGACATTGGATGTGAGCAACAAGTTGTAGCATCCCGGCTGTGTTGCGATTCTTTTCTGTGTCACAAAAGAGTCGTAGAAAGATTCGTTGGCCCTATTTGGTCATGTAAACACAGTCATGGACAGATAAAAATGAAGCTATAAATTAATTGCACAGATATACGATGTCAGAGTGTCAGTGATGGGTGGCCACGTTAATTGTCTTAAAACGAAAGTATTAGAAAAGTACCCCAAGATCCTCTTCGCACATTGCTATTCTCATGTTATTAATTTAGTACTTCAACGGTCTCTAGAGTCCAACAAGGAGTTTAAAGTCTTCTTCAGTAGTCTTAAATCCATACCATTGTTCTTTTCTCATTCTCCTAAAGTGCTGCACGAACTTTTGGTGTTCGTGTCAAGAAAGCTTTCATCAATTCATCGATGGAATTTTACTTAGAGACTTATCCATATAGCAGGTAGCAACAAAAAAGCATTGATAATGTTTTTGAACATGCCTCTGAAAGTGGACATTAGACAATTTGTCTTAAATGACAGCTAGAGGATTTTCTGGCTTTTGGAAGTATTTAAACAACATGTTTTTAACAGAAGTGTTGTCGAACTTGATGGATGTACTGCTCAGCATATTCCAGTCCGTGAATGTTGACTTTTTATATTGTAGTAATAAGATAGTTGGGTTTCAGCAACAGCTGCTAAAGGAAAGAGAGCTATGAACTGTTATGGTCGTCTGTTTTGGATAAAAGTGAAGGTGAAGAACTTACACCAATAAAAAGAGATAAGCTGAATGATGAATCACGTGAGAACTATTTTCTAAGACTGTATTTCGAAATAATAGGTAATACTAGCAGTCAAACAGGAATTAGATTCTCATCTTTTGAGAACTTGCAGTACTTCATTTTGATAGTCTGTGGCGCCTCTGGCGTAGAGCACCCTATCTTTGATTCTGACATCTTTGGATTACCTGTGTTCTATGATCTCTCGGCGTGCAACTTTTGTTCTGCCATGGTTGTTCTCGCTTGTTTCAATGTCTAATAAATGCATTTACGATATCTAAAGTATGTTATTAGCCACCTGTGATACGTGATACCCACAGTGGTGACCCTGACATCATCGTCGTATGTTCGTGAGTTATTTTGTGCTTCTCTTCATCATTAATGGACTTTGTGTGCCAGCCCACATTGTCTTCGGAACAATGGAGCTACCAGCGTCTTTTGGTGCTCGTGCTATGCATCCTATTAACTGTACTTGTTACCACGAGTGGTCAAGTGTACCTAACGTATGTTTGGTTAAAAGTGAACAATTATCTACACCCAGCAATGCCGGTGGACACTTAATCTTAACCTGCAAAACACGACCACTGTCAAGTGTGACTATACAACAATGGCCACTATATAGACAGTGTACGCTGCCTAGTGACATCATGGATGATAATCCAGTTAAGGACATTGTGGTTTACCCCTCAGCTATGCAGTCTCCTTCAGTTTGGTTTGATGTGCTGACGAAGTTCCAGAACTGTGATTCAGACATCCAATGCATGGGGTTGCACATTCTTATATACCTAGTGTCACAACACTTCTCCTCCACACTGTCTCAGCGACACTGATTAGCTCGATCGCGCCATTTTCCATGACCGTCGCTCTGTGGGTACACCTCAATCGCCTTCAGCCCACTTTTGTAATGGCACCGGCCGTTCCACCCGCACTGGTTACTGGATCAGCCTCCCCATGGCTACACCATGACTGCCTTCCGCCCGCTGTTGCAATGGCACTGGGTGTTACACCCCTGCCGTTTTCGTCGTTGGGTCTGCTGCAGTTGGAACACACCTTGCTGACCTTCACACCTGCTCGTTCCACACCAAGTGCTACATGCGAGCCCCCCCGCCCCACACACAAACACACACACAGACATTGGGCGATGCACTGTTCACCGCTACTGCATCCCTGGTGTTAGGGGCTTCCTGCTCTGCACACATGGATCTTCGTTTGCCAGTGCTGCATCAACATGTGTTGCCTGGCAGGTTTCCTAAGCTGCCTGCTTTACTTGGTTGACTTGACTTGGTTCGCATTAGTGGATCACCTACTGGATATACGCAGTATTTCAGACAATGATGCACATTTTGTCTGCCTGGTGAGTCACGCGCATCCCAACCTCATCAGCAATCTGCTCCTCTCACCGCCTGCCTCGCCCATGTATTTGATGGTGAAAGCACTGCTCATCGAGTGCCTTTCTCACCCACTGGCACTTTGGCCTATTTGAACACTGTTACATGCCTTATGGGTTGAAAAATGCTGTGGAGACGTGGCAGCGGTTCATTGATTCCATTTTACTACCTCTACCATTTGCTTATACTTTCTTATATGACATACCGATCTTTTCCTCCTCTGCTGAGTAGCACCCAAGTCCACTTCTATGCAGTCCGTTCGACCCCCGCTGCCAGTGGTGTGGTGATCAACCATGATAATCTCAACTCTGCTCCACATCAGTTACGCTCCTAGGCCATACTGTCTCTACCGACAGCCTCCAGCGGATGGATTCTCTTGTTGAAACCATACTTGATCTCCCTCTTCCTATAGATTATGCTCAACTCCGCTATTTTCTGGGTATGGAAGACTGTTATCACCGCCATATCGCTCAGGCTGCCTCCATCCAATTGGGTAGCACTGATGCCCTCTCTGGCAAAAACACCATGGGAAAACAGAAGTTGGACCAAACCCATGCTCGATGCATTTGGTAATCTTAAAACCATCACACTTGCCCACTCTGACCCTGAGGCCCATGTTTCGATCATGACTGATGCCAGTGACTCAGCTGTGGGCACTGTTTTACAAAGCACACTTCCAACTCCACCTAACCACTTTGCTTCTTTTCCAAGAAACTGACTAAAAGCCAATGCAAGTAGTTGGCTTTTGACTGTGAGTTTCTCAGGGAGTATGAGGCAATTAAACACTTCTGTAGTGACCTCGAGGGGTGACCTTCCATGATCTACTCGGATCACAAGCCTCTCATGGACGCTATTTGTAACCTGGCTAAGACGTTTCTGTCATGTGGACTATATCTGTCAGCACTTTTCGAACGTTTGTAGATTTGCAGCACAGAGAATGTTGTGGCAGACTACCTGTTTTGCATCTGCATGCTAACTGCACTGTTGAACTTGGATGAACTCGCCTGACTACAGACTGAATTCATTGATATACAGTGATCGGTTTCAGACAATGAGTCAATGCTCACTGTCCAACCTCATGTCCTGTATGGGTCGACGACCCCAATCCTTTGCGACATCTCTATGAACACTCCTTGCCCCTTGGTACACTCCACTCTTCGGTGTGGGGTCTTTAATGCTTTGCACAACTTGGCCCACCCTGGAACGTGGGCCACGATGAGGCTGGTTACTGAATGCCTTGTCTGGCCCGGCATGAAGCACAACTGCTGCACTTGGACCCGCACGTGCATACCATGTCATTGTAGCAAGGTTGGCAAGCAAGCTCAACCTCCATTAAGCTTGGCCCATAAAGATTACTCGAATGCATCGCTGACTGAGATTCTCTACAGAGAGCCCCTCCTCCTTCCAGCAGAGTTTGTGGAGGACATCTTTTGGCCCTTGTCGAACGGGTTCATGCACACATTGCTCTCTTGCACGACACGCCCCCCCCCCCCCCACCACCACCACACTGCCAGTGTTCATCCTCAAGGACCTTGCATCATGTGAATTTGTGATGCTGCACAATGACTCCGTTCAAGAGGCCTTGCAACCATTTTCCCCCCCTTCCAAAGTAGTTTGTGCTTTTTTCCCCTCTCCCACACCAAACGGAGGAGCTCAGTATAACTTTTACAAAGACTGTTACATGCAATACCTCCCACCCTCTTCCACCCCTCTCCTGCTCTTCAACAACAGCACACTCAACAAATTTTTTCATGAGATGCCACTGATGATGATGCACAAATCATGGCCCTCATCTCTCTAAACTGTACTTTGTGTCGGTTTCCTAGATGTTGTTCCATCATGGCCATATTCTCAAGCTCCCATTGCTTGATGTATAATGTGACTCAGCTCAGTGATCAATAACAGTGTAAGAATTGTTTAACCCAAGTAGATGCTGCTGCATACCCTGGGAACACCATACACATTGGGCACTCGAAGGCATGCATCATCTTTAATGATGTGCAACATATCTCATATCTTGGAAGAGAGCTAGAACAATGGTTTCTATCCATAACTTCATAGCACATGACTTGTTCATCTGTAATTACACCACCATAGCAATGAATCTTCCTGGCTTTAAGTACTGCAGAAGATCAATGGAATGGGTCCCATTACACCCATTATTAATACCATTAGTTTGCCCACTCGGGGTGAACATCACCCTATTTACTCACAGACATATTATTTACTCACAGATATTTATTGAGTCCTCAAGAAAATAAACAGAGGCCAAAATAATGTAATGGTTAGTCTGGAGTTGTGTCACTTTTTTTCTATGATTGTTCCTGTAGAAGAGACTGGATCTTTTGGTCAAACAGTTTCCACCAGGGACGGTCAAGTTGTTCTGCTATAGCCTGATTAGTGTGTACTTCCTGTGTGATGACAGGTGGCACTGTTATGAGATCCTCACCATCACGAACCATTGTGAACTTGTTTATGGAGTATTTTGAGCAACAAGTTCTGAACTCTATGATGTTTTAAACATTTTGCTTCAAAAGATATGTTGGCAACATCTTCTTGATATGCTTCATGCCTGAAAAATGCATTTCAGTAGTTTATTCATCACATGACTGGTGTCCATCCAGCATTTAATTTACTTTTGAGATAGGGAGTGACAGTAAGCTACAATTCTTGGATGTTTACTTGAGAAGGAGGCAGGAGCCTGGTTTGATCATTCAGTATACATGAAACCATACCACCTTCACTAGCATCTCAACACATATCGTTTTCACCATCCTGTGTGCAACAAACTTGTGCTGAATACAATGGTGTACAGAATACTGATTATTTCTCATGATAATCATCTAAAAACTTAACTGCAGCATTCAGGACTCATGTTCATAGAAAGGCTTAGGCCAAGTGAAAATTCTACATTTAAATCAAAATAAACATGACTAATCTGCAGTTCACACTTAACTACTTGACAATGGGTTCATAGAACTACTATTAAACTATTTCTCTACTGTTCACTCGTGAACAGCAAAAATGGACAACTAAATCTTTCAGTGTGAGCTCTGATTTCTCTTATTTTATTATGGTAGTCATATCTCTCGATGTAGTTTGGAGTCAATGAAATATTCTTATTGTGAGAAGAAAGTTATTGACTGAAATTTTGACAAAAGATCTCACTGCAGTGAATAACTCCGTTGTTTTAACATTTGCCTCATCAACTTATACATTATATCTGTGAAAACTCTCCCTTGCTTCATGAAAATACAAAACAAGCTGACCTTTGAACTATTTTGATGTCTTCTGTCAGTCCTATATGTGAATGCATTTAAGTGCCACCGATGAAGGACACAGTGTTAATCAATGGAGTAGACCAAGCCAGCAGCGTTCCTCCAACACTGTGTGATGATGACCAGCAAAAATAACCAAAAACCCCTATGTGATGTATAATTGACCACTAGATATGGTGAAAGACTCACTAACCAGTACAGAAGGAAGGATAGATTTTTGTATTCTCAGCAGAGAAGCACTAACTGCAGAATGAGTCAGCTATGAGAACTCAGTGGCTCCTAACATACACTAGTCATTGGATATCACATGAGTAACAAATTCATCAAAAACATTTCATTCCTTCTAAAGCTGTGCTTGTCAACTTGTAACCTCTCCCTTTGTAATTGGCTTACTGGATTGTGGTATAACTGACCATGATAGCTTATGCCTAATGAAATTTTATAGTGAGTAAGGCTATTGTTACTGAAGGAAAATAACACCGGTAAATTGGAGGAAAGTGTACAACAGATTCTTCTGAAGGAAGAATCTATTCTAAACTTAAGCTGAATACTGATGATGATTTTGAAATGGGTGGAATATGGTGCGATCTCTCATGAAAAGCACAGGGGAGAAAAAGGTTACCATGTAATATTTACTACAAAATTTACCGATAATACAAAGAAAACACTGATTAGCTAAAAACAGGATAATTAAATGGTCACTAGCTCGCTAGGGCAATGAATCTACAGAACCTTAAGAAAGGTAATGGCAAAGAAATGCAAGAAAATAATCACTGGTGTGGCAACAAAAGGTTCTCATGCATTTCCACAGCGCAGTGGTTCACAAAAAAATTAATTAATCAGAAAGCACTAAGTTTGCAGTTACTTATACTGAAAGACTGCATTTTGAAAGTAATGTAAGTGAAGTTACTGGTTAAAGAAACGACTGGCTTAACTTAAACATTGTTATGTAAAAAAAAAAAAAAAATCTTTCACTAAGCTTAGTGTCACATAAAGAAACATTTAGTAAAGGGCAAGCAATTTATTTTTGATTGTTGACAGATTGAACTGAATTTACTTTAAGCAAATGTGCAACTCAGTTTACTATTAAAATAACAACATCAAAATACAAACCGAGCCAGTAGAAGTCACTCGCTAAGCTAAATACAGAATAAATGAAACTGTGCACTCTTAATATGTGCTGTATCTTTAGTTATTAGTTTTGCCAGTGAGATTTTATGTTACTTTAAGTAAGTGAAGTTAATACTAAAATTTACAAATTAGTTTAGCCTATGTTATGCAGTAAAAGAATGAACAGTCACTGAGGCAGAAAATTTAGACTGAAACTGGTTATTAGCAAACTCACACAATTGGCAGTGAATAGCTAACCAGTTTTCATATTCTTATGACACTTGGTGATGGCATGGAAAAGAAAAGGGACCCTGCCTGATAATAATGTCTGAGGACAATGACAACACAGATCAGACTAAAACAACACAGCTTGAATAAGTATGAACATCAGCAGACAGAGAGCTGCTAAGCTTCAGTTTGAACCCAAAGAGCTCCAACCCCTATAATTATTCAGTTAAATCACACACACACACACACACACACACACACACACACACACACACACACAGTTCGCATACGTATGCATTTTATTATTAGCTACAGTATTTTGTGGATTATATTTATAACTGCATATTTACTATATTTACATCTATAGAATATGTTTCAGTAGTACAACATAAATTAAGGTTATATAATGAACACTTCAGAACAATTGTGTTACAAAGTTCACTAACTTTTTATCTGGGCCCCACCAACAAAAGTGAGCATGAGCTGCCACTACATGTGTTCGAGTTGAATTACAGTGTTACATGCAAAGGTATATTAATTGAAGTCAGTTGTAGCCCACTTTGTCTGAAAGTTTTGAATTTGAGTTATGGCTAGTGGCTTTACACAGGGGGCTGTGGTAACTGAATACTGTGCACTGCACACAGTGTGTGTTGAAGAGAATATTGTGTCATAAGGCAAGCAGGTGCACATCAGTTTGCACAGTGAACATTACTGTGTAAAGGTTAAATATAATTTAAAATCTTTTACCAGTTGTGGATCTGTTCCATACTCAGTTGGTTTTATGTTGATTTAGTACAGATTTTTATTAGCCTGCGATTCGTTGATGTGTACTGTAATTGCTATATTCTTTCATATGGTGTATTGATCACTTAGAAATGAGCATAGGTAGTTGGGTAGTATGTTTGTAGTTGGTGTCATGGCGACTGGGGCTAGCTAGTAGTAGCAAGGAAAAAATTAGCTAGTTTTCTAATATAGAGAAGCAAATATTGTCTGATATAATAAGTTTACCGAGTGAGGTGGTGCAGTGGTTAGCACACTGGACTCGCATTCGGGAGCACGACGGTTCAATCCCGTCTCCGGCCATCCTGATTTAGGTTTTCCGTGATTTCCCTAAATCATTTCAGGCAAATGCTGGGATGGTTCCTTTGAAAGGGCACGGCCAATTTCCTTCCCAATCCTTCCCTAACCCGAGCTTGTGCTCCGTCTCTAATGACCTCGTTGTCGACGGGACGTTAAACACTAACCACCACCACCACCACCATATAATAAGTTATTATTGTCATAATTATTGAATGCCAGAGGCTGTGTATTGTACTGTATTACCTTGTTATTTGGGCTGCCTGTGTGGGATGGACTAAACTGTTCTGTATCAATTATTGTTAATTTTTCAAGAAGATTTTTATGTTGTTCAAGTGCTGGTCAAGTTTATTTGGGACCCAAAGAATCTTTTGTTTACAATAGTGTTTTCTATCTTGTTAAATTCATCTTCAGATGTTAAATAAAGTCATAATAAAAATACTGAGCTCACATCTGCATGACTCCCAACCCAAACCCCACTTCATCTAAACACCACATTGCAATTAGCTGGGGAAATGACACAAAACACATTTTGAAAAGACAAGGGGCTTGGTTCCTGCATCATCATATTGTGATTTTGTTATAAAAGAGTTGACAAACACTAGAATAAACTGCAACGATTTGAACAGAAATTGAGGGTAAATGCATACTTCGTTTTAGATATTTTTAAAAAAAGAATAGGATAAATCTGCATCAAAGGCACTAAAAATGCTTCTAGTGCACCAGGTGCTGACTACCACTTATTATACCAAACAATATTCACTTCTCTATTATAGAAAACTAACTACTGTTTCCTTGCTTCCTTGCTACTACTAGCTAACCCCAGTCACCATGACACAACCTACGAAAATACTACCCAACTACCTATGCTCATGGTAATAAGCTCTGTGTTTGCATATTGTTTCTGTATATTTTGTATTTTGGAGTATAAGTTTTGTTTTGACTTTCTTATGTAGGTTATTCCATTGAGACATTTGTTTAACTGACCTAAATATTGTTTGGCATAAACTGCAAATGGTGAATGTCATAAAATAAGATTTATTAATCTTCGTGCATTTTAAGTTTTGACTTATTACTATATTTAATTTTTAATGGATTGTTGATACAGTGAATGTATGTTACTTCCATTTAATAGGATATTTGATGATGGTGTAAGAGCAAAATTGTGCAATCATACAAAAAAAAGTGAACAGCTGCAGGTCAAATTAAATCATTTAAACAATGTCTTATGTAGATTGTAATGTATTGTTATAATCTAGGTTCAGGGCTGGATTAAGGCTACCACAGTTGGGAGAGCCCAAAGCGGTGAGGGGGAATCGCCTGCCATGAGCCCTGTAAATATTTGTTCTTACTTAATAAAATCTGGTGTAAACAGGCACAGGACTCCAATGCCTTTTGCCAGATTCAAACATGGGTTCTCTGCTGGGCATGAGGAAGAGGACAGTAGGGGATGTGTCCATGGATGGCTCCTGGTGACAGAATAACAACCTTTATTGATCAACTGCAATACATTGGTTGTTGACCCTCTGGGCTAGGTAATATTCTCGGCAGCAACAAAGGTGGCTGGCAGATGGTCACAAGTGCGTCTGCTGCTGCGCAGCCATAATTGGAATCCAACGCCTCAACAGCAGTGCTGTGGCCTTGCTGGGTCGTACTGCGGTGGCTGGTACCACATGCTGTGGACCTCTGTTGTGTTCACTGTGTGACAGGACCATGCCCAGTCTCAGCAACCACCCCTGGTGGCAGCTGTCTTGTGTCAGTGGGCCAGGGTCCTTGGCTCTGGCCCCAGTCATGGTGTTTGTGGAGGCAGCATCCCAGGATCATGGTGACAGTGCATTAGCACAGTGCACCCAAGGCAATAATTCCCATTTCAGGTGGCTCCCTGCTGACAGCATCCAATGACAGTGGCAGTGATGACCACCATGGTGGCATCACTCTGAAGCCTCCTTGGCAATAACCGTCATTACGACAGCGACTTACAATGATTGTGATGACAGTAACGACTCTGAACTTGTGGCGCTGCTGAGCAACACAGGCTCTTCATCACTCCAATGCCTCATTATGCTTGATGACAACAAGAAAGCTGCTGGTCCTTAAATATGAGTTTCTACCACTGATGTTTGCAGTTCTTCCTACCCTCTAGACTGGTGGAATATTCTGGATTTGCTGGGCTGGTGTAACTGACCCAATTACCACCCTCAATGTTGGCAATTTTGTGTGATGGGTTGCCTCTTGTTGCATCCTCTACTGGTCTTTGACACAGTTCTCCATTGGTTTCCCATTTTTTTTTAAAATTCATGCTAATCCCCCTGTTGAGAGCACCTTCATTGTTGATTCTATTTTTTCTTAAATCAGACAGCTTCGAAGAATACCACAGTAGTCATTCTGTTAGTAAACTGAAGAAATAGCGATTTCCATTTCTATCCCTGACAGTCACCAGCCTGTGCAGAAATACCAGAAATGTTTGATGTCACTGACCAGTGCTGTACATCTTCCCTATTAAGACAAAGTGCACCATGTAGAGCAGTAAGTGGTTTGGGATTTCCACTGTTAATCCATGGGTGAGTGCATTTGAGTGAAGTATGCTAATGTTTCTGGTACATTGCTTCAGTAACTCAGTCAGGTGTGAAGTACAAAGGCAGTCTGTGGTCTGCGTCTTGTGCTATCAGGGCCTATGATTTGTTTTATGCTGGAGTGCAGAATGGGCTGTAGATACTTTCATTGTGCCGACATAAAGAAAACATGAGTGTGACATCCTAAAAGAGCAGCTGTGGCAAAAGGGTCCACTAAATAAATTTTTAAACTGATTTGACAGTGTTTCAGTGAATGTACAATGTGATGTGAAAGAATAGTGTTATTAAAACTTCATCAGTTGATAATGCTGAAGAATTGTATATTTCATGCAATCAAGAACTAGTGGCTCATGAAACTGTCCCACTAGTGGAAATAGCTGATAATAATGTTACTGCGGAAGAAACCAGAGCAGGCCAAGATCTCCAAGATGAAAGAAAATCATCAAAGGAAAGCAATGGCATTCAGGTTGTCAATGATCTTAGTGATCCAGGAACCTGCCCAGATATTATAAATGATAATTTTGGAGTAAGGGCAATTAAGGAACATATACAAGACATTAGTGAAAAAATGCCACATTTCTTGCATGTAGTGAAACAGGAAGGCATTGTATTGTTTTTCATTGTTTCCATCATCTTTCAAATGATGAAAGAGTTCAGTAAACATGGCTTGTATATCCTTGACCAGAAGATGCTATGTATTGCTTTTGTGACAAGTTGTTCAGTTCGAGTGTGGGTGCTATCACAAGAAACGGTTTAAGAGACTGGCAAAGCTTGTCTAAAATTCTCTTTAACCATGAACTGTCCCACAATCATATTACTGAAATGTGCAAGTGGAAAGAGCTTTTGCAGAGAATTAAGAACTCAAAATTAATTGATCAGGCATCTCACGATCAAACTGATCAGGAAGAAAAGAGGTGGCAATTCATTTTGTTAAGGTTATTTTCCATAGTATGTTTCCTTGCTGAATGAAATCTTCCAAAAAGAGGTGACCATGAAATGTTGGGAAATCCAGCTGATGGAAACATTTTAGGGCAGGTAGAATTAATGGCCAAGTTCTTTGGAAGTTTACTTACTTAAATAAGGACATACAAAATGAAATCATTACCATAATTTTTGATGTGATTGTATCTATCAGGAAGGATAGCATACGCAGAAATAAATATTGTTGTTGTTGTTGTTGTGGTCTTCAGTCCTGAGACTGGTTTGATGCAGCTCTCTATGCTACTCTATTCTGTGCAGGCTTCTTCATCTCCCAGTACCTACTGCAACCTACATCCTCCTGAATCTGCTTAGTGTATTCATCTCTTGGTCTCCCTCTACGATTTTTACCCTCCGTGCTGCCCTCCAATACGCTGCCCTCCAATACTAAATTGGTGATCCCTTGATGCCTCAGAACACGTCCTACCAACCGATCCCTTCTTCTAGTCAAGTTGTGCCACAAACTCCTCTTCTGCCCAATTCTATTCAATACCTCCTCATTAGTTATGTGATCTACCCAACTAATCTTCAGCATTTCATTTCATTTATTATCATTCTTTTCATCATTTACATGATATAGGAATCGTCATGATACTGTCCAGAATATGCACATTCTTCTGTAGCACCACATTTTGAAAGCTTCTGTTCTCTTCTTGTCCAAACTATTTGTCATCCATGTTTCCCTTCCATACTTGGCTACACTCCATACAAATACTTTGAGAAATGACTTCCTGACACTTAAATCTATACTCGATGTTAAAAAATTTCTCTTCTTCAGAAACACTTTCCTTGCCATTGCCAGTCTACATTTTATGTCCTCTCTACTTTGACCATCATCAGTTATTTTGCTCCCCAAATAGCAAAACTCCATTACTACTTTAAGTGTCTCATTTCCTAATCTAATTCCCTCAGCATCACCCGACTTAATTCGACTACATTCCATTATCCTCATTTTGCTTTTGTTGATGTTCATCTTATATCCTCCTTTCAAGACACTGTCCACTCTGTTCAACTGTTCTTCCATGTCCTTTGCTGTCTCTGACAGAATTACAACGTCAGCAGCGAACCTCAAAGTTTTTATTTCTTCTCCATGGATTTTAATACCTACTCAGAATTTTTGTTTTGTTTCCTTTACTGCTTGCTCCCTCCCTTCCCAGCCACTGCTTACCTTTCGTGTCCCTCGACTCTTATAACTGCCATCTGGTTTCTGTACAAATTGTAAATAGCCTTTCCCTCCCTGTATTTTACCCCTGCCACCTTCATAATTTGAAAGAGATTATTCCAGTCAACATAGTCAAAAGCTTTCTCTAAGTCTACAAATGCTAGAAACTTTAGTTTGCCTTTCCTTAATCTATTTTCTAAAATAAGTCGTAGGGTCAGTATTGCCTCACATGTTCCAACATTTCTACGGAAGCCAAACTGATCTTCCCCGAGGTTGGCTTCTACAAGTTTTTCCATTCGTCTGTAAAGAATTTGTGTTAGTATTATGCAGCCGTGACTTATTGAACAGTTAGTTTGGTAATTGTCACATCTGTCAACACCTGCTTTCTTTGGGATTGGAATTATTATATTCTTCTTGAAGTCTGAGCATATTTTGCCTGTCTCATACATCTTGCTCAACAGATGGTAGAGTTTTGTCAGGGCTGGCTCTACCAAGGCTGTCTACTTCCCGGGCCTTGTTTCGACTCAGGTATTTCAGTGCTCTGTCAAATTCTTCACGTAGTATCGTATCTCCCATCTCATCTTTATCTACATCCTCTTCCATTTCCATAATATTGTCCTCAAGTATATCGCCCTTGTATAGACCATCTATGTACTCCTTCCACCTTTCTGCTTTCCCTTCTTTGCTTAGAACTGGGTTTCCATCCGAGCTCTTGATATTCATACAAGTGGTTCTCTTTTATCCAAAGGTCCCTTTAATTTTCCTGTGGGCAGTATCTATCTTACCCTTAGTGAGATACGCCTCTACATCCTTACATTTGTCCTCTAGCCATCCATGCTTAGCCATTTTGCACTTCCTGTCAATCTCATTTTTGAGACGTTTGTATTCCTTTTTGCCTGCTTCATTACTGCATTTTTATATTTTCTCCTTTCATCAATTAAGTTCAATATTTCTTCTGTTACCCAAGGATTTCTACTAGTCTTCATCTTTTTACCTACTTGATCCTCTGCTTCCTTCACTACTTCATCCCTGAAAGGTACCCATTGTTCTTCTACTGTATTTCTTTCCCCCATTCCTGTCAATTGTTCCCTTATGCTCTCCCTGAAACTCTGTACAACCTCTGGTTTAGTCAGTTTATCCAGGACCCATCTCCTGAAATTCCCACCTTTTTGCAGTTTCTTCAGTTTTAATCTACTGTTGATAACCAATAGATTGTGGTCAGAGTCCACATCTGTCCGTTGAAATGTCTTACAATTTAAAACCTGGTTCCTAAATCTCTGTCTTACCATTATATAATCTACCTGATACCTTCTAGTATCTCCAGGTTTTTCTGTGTTTGCAACCTTCTTTCATGATTCTTGAACCAAGTGTCAGCTATGATTAAGTTATGCTCTGTGCAAAATTCTACCAGGCGGCTTCCTCTTTCATTTCTTCCCTCCAATCCATATTCACCTACTATGTTTCCTTCTATGGAATTCCACTCACCCATGACTATTAAATTTTCATCTCCCTTCACTATCTGAATAAGTTCTTGTATCTCCTCATACATTTCATCAATTTCTTCATCAATTGCAGAGCTAGTTGGCATATAAACTTGTACTACTGTAGTAGGCGTGGGCTTCGTGTCTATTTTGGCCACAATAATGCACTCACTATGCTGTTTGTAGTAGCTTACCCTTACTCCTAAATTTTTTATTCATTATTAAACCTACTTCTGCATTACCCCTATTTGATTTTGTATTTATAGCCCTGTATTCACCTGACCAAAAGTCTTGTTCCTCCTGCCACCGAACTTCACTAATTACCACTATATCTGACATTAACCTATCCATTTCCCTTTTTAAATTTTCTAACCTACCTGCCCGATTAAGGGATCTGACATTCCATGCTAGCCTCGCCACCAACGGCAAGGTCCATGGTTCACGGGGGAGGAAAAATATTATTTAATAATATTGGACAGTACACTGGATTTAAGTCACAAGGATCAAATAAACTTAGTTTTTAAAGTGATATATGAATGGTTTCCAAACCAGTTGCAGTTGAAGACTGTTTTCAGCTAGCCACAGTACTGGAAAAGGTCTTGCAGAATTGTTACTTCAGATACTACATAACTGTGAGATACCACCTGCAGATTGTAGGGGATGATCTTACTACAATGGGAGTAACATGAAGTGCAAGAAGAGGAATACTTAAGCTCATATCATCAAAGAAAATCCTAGAGCTCATTATATCCCTTGCTGTGCTCATAGTTTGAGGTGGCTATTAGTGATACAGTTACATCATCTGTAATTACACTACATTTGTTTGGCATAGTTCAAAGATTCTTCATATTATTTTCTGCCTTGGGAAGCACTCAAGAATCATCTAAGTGTGGCTTTGAAGCTGCTGTGTGATACAAGATGGGAGACCAGACTGAAAGTGATTGAGTTGTAAGACCTGAGCTTAATAATGTAAGAATAGCATTGACAGAGTTAAAGGACACATGGAAAAATGATCCATTGTGTCTCATCAAAGAGGTCTCAGAATTTAAGTTTTATTTGTGTTCTGTGATATGGCATATTGTGAATTGTGATTTATTTGTCTCATAACATACATAAGTTAAATATAAGCCAATCCCTTGATTAGAGTACAGGAGATACATCAAAATACGGTTTACACAATTACATTGATCTAAAACTGTGGTTAATAAGATGATTTAAACATTAATGTAACTTTTTGTGAAAAGATACCTTAACATATTTACATAATAAGAAAATTGATAAACTATATTGTGCTCAAATATTCAGTTCATTGTTCGTGAATTCTTCAACTAAGTAGAAGCATTGCTGCAGTAGAGTATCATCCAGCTTTCTTTTCAGTAAATCTAGGTTCTTACTCAGGACGTTCTTGGCTTTTAGTTCGTTGTAAATTTTCATTCCTATATACTGGGGAGTTTGAGCATATAATTTTAAATGATGAGCAGGCAGCATAAAATTTTCTTGATTTCTTGTATTGTAAGTGTGTTCAAAGCTGTTCTCCCGGCATAATTCAAAATTGTACATAAAAATTATAATATCATAGATATATAGGTAGGGCACTGTTAATAATTTCAGATTTTTAAATAATGGGTGACATGATTTTGTTGGATGTACAGCACACATGTTTCTAACAGTTCTTCTCTGTTGTTTCAGTATGCACATTAACTTGCTTGAATTTCCCCAAAATACAATATCATACCTTATAACTGAATGGAAGTAGCAATGGTATGAAATTTTCCTTGTGTCCATGTCAGTGGCATTAGCTAATATTTGCATTGCAAATGCAAAGCTACATTGTTTGTTTAATAGATATTCAACATGTTGATTCCAATTTAAATTCTTATCTAGGTTTAACCCTAAAAATTTCACAAAATTCATTTCTTCTAGATTTTGATTTTTGTGTTTTATTTTAATTTCCTGGGATGTTGACTATTTTATTCTGAACTGGACCACATGGAGTTTTGGGATATTTAGAGTTAATCCACTGAGATGAAACCTAGTTTCTAAATGATCTATTGCATTGATGATGCTGATAGGAATAGTTTCTGGCTCCTGTTCTTCAGTTAATACAGTCATGTCATCTGCAAATGAGACTGATGGGGCATTTATGTTGATTGATAGGTCATTAACATAGAATAGAAACAAAATAGGTCATAGGATAGAACCTTGAGGGACACATTGTGTTACTGTCTTCCACTTGGAAAAATAATTTGCGGCATTTGTTGAGACAACCATTCTTTGTTTCCTACTGCACAGGTACAAAGTAAGCCACTGTAAAGCACAACCAAGAGGTTCGAATCCTGCCTCGGCTATGGATGTGTGTGATGTCTTTAGGCTAGTTAGGTTTAAGTAATTCTAGGGGACTGATGACCTCAGATGTTAAGTCCCATAATGCTCAGAACCATTTGGACCAATCTGCAACCGGTAAAAATTTTACTGCCGCGCCCAAGCTGCCAGATTCACGCATGCGCAGCAGGCCTGGATCGATGAGGTTGGTGGGGGGGGGGGGGGGGGGGAGCAAACCGAGGTATCTGACCCGGGGGACAATTGCGGGGGGAAAAAACCTTGTTTCACAAAGCGCCTAGTATCGATTGCACATTGGTCTATTGATTACTCATACGATTTTGAAATGCATCCCTGTTGGCTTTTGAACCCACTTTGTAAGTTGATTTCTGAATGACTCATAAGTTGATTTTTGAATGTGTGCATAGTGTATGTAATGTCTGTCAGGGGAATCCTTGTCACATCTAGAAATAAACTTTGCTGTAGGCAAAAGGGGACCAGGTTATACGAGCTGAGCAGAGTAAAGCCGTACAAATGAACGCCAATCACTGTCTGATTATGTTGTTGATTGGGTTTGCGAATGATCAGCATTGTTATAATTACTACGGAAATCCATAGAGTCAGACTACCAGAGTGGAAATAAATGACTAACAGAAATAACAGGTAAGAAAGATTACGTATTATCTTCTCAGTATATCCAAGAAAATGAAATTTTGTCAGAAAATTTTTGGCCAGACCGCTACACTAGTTGTACAGTCCCAGTCTAGCAGCCACTGAAGTTCTATTCTGGAAGTAGCATGGAAAATAACAATGCCTAACCAGAGAATAACCAGGGATAATTAAACCGGTGATTCTGGCAGGGTTAGGGAAGTTAATTGGCGTATAAGTTTTGACAAAGGCAGGAATAGTTCCAGAATTAGTCATGACATAATTGTTTGTTAGAAGGAGGAAGCAGAAGAAACGGGGACATCACACAAATTAGGGAAGAATATGATGATTCCAAATTTATATAAAAATCTCGTACTACTACTTTTCGATCTCATGCTCGAGAAACTGGAGTGTATGAATGAAATGTGAAACTATTTTCTAACATGAAGCTTTTTGCTTGTAGTAGACCTAATAGTCATTTTATGTTGGTCTTCATGAATTATTTTTGGTCGTGTTATAAAAATGACCATTTGTACCAAAACAGTCTCATTTATTTGGTGTGCATTACAATTTCTGCAGTGTTAGGAAGGCCTCTGTTGTTTTCTCAAGCAGACAGTGACCAAATAGACGTAATCAGATCGAGAAACCACACCAGTCTTGTATTAACAACTTACGCAGTATTAGACAAAGATATTTTGATTTTTCATGTAGCAAAAATTTGACTAACTATGATGAGATAAAAGAATCTTTCGCAGAAAGGAAAGCACACCGTGTAAAGCTGTAGCAAGATTAGAGAGAAAACAATGCTAGGAGCTAAGGATTGAAGAAATGTGTACTGCCTTGCTTGTCTCTTGTCTTTACTGGTTTTATGTATCCTATATTTAATTTTATGTCACCCAAAAGTGAAAGGTTTTAGCTAACAGGCAATAAAGGGTGCAAATTTTCTGAAGAGTTCTTGTTCTCCCAATTACAGATAATCCCATCCAGTATTAACTGCGAGTTTTTTTTAAGAGGGGCAGGATGTCAAACCGGGTGACTAGGAGCAGGAGAGGCACCACAGGACATTTTAATTTCCACTGTCCTGATTATAGTTTGATGGCATCCAATACAAAATATTCATGTTTCAATTCCACAGAGCGAAATACAATGACATGCAATAAAGAAAGCTGTGTGAAGAGGGGTGGCACTGCACTCTGGGACACTTAAGACCAAATAATGTGTCTTACATTTCCTCAAACATAAATGTTTTATGTATCAGACCATTCAGAAAGATGCATGCTACAAAATTAAAATATTTTTGAAAATTCGATTTTTTTAAATTTTTGACGTTGTATCTCAAACACTCGAGGAAGGGGGCCGGCACTATCTTAGTACTGCCTTGGTTCGTAAATATCATAGATCTGGGGCTGATGTGCAGAGCAGTCTGAGTTATAGTGGGGAAGCGTGTAGTCTCCACGTGACCCGTGTTTAAATTTAGTGATTCTGCTGTTCCCTCTTCGTTTACTGCTCTTACGTCAAATGAAAACAAAACAAATTTCTGTGGTTGGGGACTATCAAGTGAATTAAAATACATTCACATATTTACAGAAGGCTAATATATGTTATTAGTTTCAGATTTTATTTTATTTCCACTTTTCTGAGAGCCATGCTTTAATTCCTTGTATAACGATGAAGTTATTTTTGTTTTTTGGCTAAAGAAGTTTGGTTTTTATTAACCTTTTACACTGAGGCAATCAATGTGTTTGGAATGAAGTGTTTAGTTCCATACTACTGGTTAATTTCAACTGCTCGCTGCATTTCAAGTGCAAGTTTTCATCTTCTAGCATGTATTGCATTATGCCATAATAAAGAATCAAAAATGAGTTAATACAGTACTGGTACTCCAAGAAAATTTACATCCTGAAACCCACGCTGAAAAGCTTAATATCAGGTTGAGGCCTACTTCATTGGGAATCTGGACATATGAATGTGCTCTTTAAGTATGCACTGTAAATGTGCCATTTTAGTATGGTTCACAAAATTCTGATGCCCTTGGAATATCCTCTGATGTCTTTTCTCTTTTATGTCATAATGTAAGATCTCTTAATGTTTTACACATATGAACATATAGCTTCCTGCATCATAGCAGCTGCCAAAGCATGGTGGTGCCTGTTATCTGGTGCTCTCTGATGACTACTGGAATGAACCTATTTCTAACAGGTCGCGGGAAAATATTGCGAATGGTGGTTTCAAAAGCGTTACTTTCAAAGCAAATTTCCTGTTACGCAAGTTGAACTATGTTTGAAATTGTACGATGAATTTCTTAAATCACAGAGTATTTGATGATGAGCCATTTCCAGTATTTTGAGACCAGAAGATCAAGACATTCGTGTCATTATTATGAGCAAATTGATGTAGAGCTATGGGAAGCTCTGTCTCCTCTGCGGCAGCTAATTTATTTGTGGAAATCTTTGAGGACAAGTCACTGACTTGGCTAAAAATTTTGCTGGCACATTTGGTTAATATATCTTAGTGATGTTGCTATTAGCCGACTACATCATGTGTCCTGGGGTCTGAATACCCACTGTCATCGGTTGGCGAGATCACGTGATATGAGCTATGACTGGCTTTCAAAAGCGCATCGCAATCTCAATTACAATGGTTTGGAAAGTAACATTCGGTGTTTGATGGAATTCGAGTTTGTACTTCGTAATACGAAAATATGCAGCGTAATGTTGCTGTAGATTAGGAAATGACACACTTAAAGTAGTATTGGAGTTTTGCTATTTGGGGAGCAAAATAACTGATGATGGTCGAAGTAGAGAGGATATAAAATGTAGACTGTCAATGGCAAGGAAAGCGTTTCTTAAGAAGAGAAATTTGTTAACATCGAGTATTGATTTAAGTGTCAGGAAGTCATTTCTCAAAGTATTTGTATGGAGTGTAGCCATGTATGGAAGTGAAATGTGGACGATAAATAGCTTAGACAAGAAGAGAATAGAAGCTTTCGAAATGTAGTGCTGCAGAAGAATGCTGAAGATTTTATGGATTGATCACATAACTAATGAGAAGGTATTGAATAGAATTGGGGAGAAGAGGAGCTTGTGGCACAACTTGACTAGAAGAAGGGATTGGTTGGTAGGACATGTTCTGAGACATCAAGGGATCACCAATTTAGCATTGGAGGGCAGCGTGGAGGGTAAAAATCGTAGAGGGAGACCAAGAGATGAGTACACTAAGCAGATTCAGAAGGATGTAGGTTGCAGTAGGTACTGGGAGATGAAGAAGCTTGCACAGGATAGAGTAGCATGGAGAGCTGCATCAAACCAGTCTCAGGACTGAAGACCACAACAACAACAATGTTGCTGCACATCAAAAATCTTTCCAAAAGAGGTTTTCTTCCCTGAATTTCATTTTCTAAAGTGCTGGGAAATTCTACGCCCATGTATAAAAACATAACCATTGAGAAGGATTCAAAGTTTTGTGGTTCCGAGGGAAAATATACTGTCACTTAATATCATGGAAAAAGTGTGTTTTCATCCAGGAGAAAGTGTATTTTTAACTGGGAAAAATCCAGGAATTTTTTTTCCTTGTCCGCGTATACAACCTGTAATAGTAATAGTAGTAGCAGCAGTAGTATTAGTAATCGTGTAATTACAGCTGCTGATATAATTTTCACTCTACATTAAACTGAGTCAAAAGGCCATACGGAATTTGAGAAACTTGGTAACTATTTTTTATAAAATGTTCATTTGAACTGGTATCAGTATAATATAAGATTGCTTTTCAACGATCTAATAAAGCTTTATAAAAGATAAATAAAGAATAATCTGTTTCATATACTGGACTTTTATCAAGAACACCATGTGATATTATTCAACAGACGTTGGTTGATCTCCTGATTAGCATCATGGACTGATATAGTTTTGACAGTGTTATTAAAAGAATAAATTGCTATGCACCCTATAGTGGAGATAATGAGTTGCAGGCAGGCACAACAGAAGACTGCTAAACAAGTAAGCTTTCTGCCAAAAGGCCTTCTTCTGAAGTAGACAACACATACACACACACACACACACACACACACACACACACACATTCATGCAAACACAACTCACACACACATGACCACTGTCTCTGACCACTGGGGCGAAAACTGTGAGCATCTGCCCATGACAGGAGAAGCAATTTTGGTGACAGAGGTAAGGAGGAATCTGGGGTGGCGAGTGGGAGAGAACAAGGTAGGGGTGGGGTTGGTAAAATGTTGCTTATTGAAGCATACAGGGATCTGGTGGATAAAGGGTAGGGCAGCTATGTGATGTCAGGAGGTTTGATATTGGGGGGGGGGGGGGGGGGGGGGGGGAAGGAGAGAAGCAAGAAGACCGCGAGTGTGTTGATGAAACAGAAGGCAGTGTTGTGCTGGAGTTAGAACAGAGAAGGAGATAGGTGGGCTTTGACAGTGGCCAATGAAGGTTGAGGACAAGGGGTTTACAGGAACATAGTACACATTGCAGGGAAAGTTACCATCTGTGTTGTTCAGAAAATCTAGTGTTGGCAGGAAGGATCCAAATGGTGTAGACTGTGAAGCAGTCACTGAAGTGAAGAACACTGTGTTGGGCAGCAAGGTCAGCAACTGGGTGGTCCAGCTGTTTCTTGGTCACAGTTTGTTGGTGGCCATTCATGCAGACAGACAGCTTGTTGTCTGTCATACCCACACAGAATGCAGCACAGTAGTTGCAGCTTAGCTTGTAGATCACCTGACTGCTTTCACAGATACCCTGTCATTGACTGTACTCTAGTAGGTGGTAGTGGGAGGATGTATGGAGCAGGTCTTGCATCCAGGTCTATTATAGGGATATGAAATCTGAGGCTAGGGTTATGGAGAGGCGTAGAATAGGGATGGACAAGGATAATGTGTAAGTTTGGTGGATGGTGGAATACCAATGTGGAGGATAGTAGGCAGGACCTTCTTTTATCAGGGTATGACGAGAGGTAGTTGAAACCATGGTGGAGAATGTGACTCACTTGCTCCAGTCCTGGATGGTACTGAGTCATGAGGAGAATGCTCCTTTGAGGCTGGACTTTGGAAGGTGATGGGTGACTTGAGAGATACAAATAAGGCATGGTAGATTTGTTTCTGTACAAGGTTGAGAGGGTAATTTCAGTCTGTGAAGGCCTCAGTGAGACCCATGGTATATTTTGTTACTACAAATGTTATTTTCATAAGTGGCTAGGCTATATGGAAAGAGCTACTTGGTATGGAATTGGGTGGCAGCTGTTGAACTCAAAATATTGCTGGTGGTTGCTAAGTGTGATGTGGACAGAGGTACTAATGTAGGCTCTTTGCAGTGGACTTCAACATTAAGGATGGTGGCTTGTTTGAGTGTGGAGGACCAGGTGAAGTAAATGGGGAAAAGGTATAGAGGTTCTGGAGGAATGTGGATCCTTGATCCAAATTACAAAGATGTCATCAGTCAGTCTGAACCAGCTGAGGGGTTTGGGATTCTGGGTGGTTATGAAGAATTCCTCTAGATGGTCCATGAATACACTAGCATAGGGTTGTGCCATGAAGATGCTATTTCCATGGATTTGTTCATATGTGATACTTTCAAAGGTGAAGTAATTGTGGGTGAAGATATAGGTAGTCATGGTGACCAAGAAGGGAGATGTAGGTTTGGAGTCAGTTGAACATTGTGAAAGGTAGTGTTCTGCAAGATAGTGTTTGTCAGCTATGTGGGAATGTGGTGGATGTATGGTGACTGTTTTAGAGGTGGTGGATCATAGTAGTCCAAGGTGGGAGTAGGTGGTGATCAGATTGGAGAATTTTTTTTGAGGTGGCATTGTGCATGCTGCTCTGGTTCCTGGAGGGTATGAGTTTCAGTGCGAGAAACGAGGTACAGGAATTTGGGATTGCAGAACAGGAGAATTTTACAAGTTCATTTTCCTTTACCAAATGCTGCCCTGCTTGTCATTATTGATGGCACTTCTCTTTGTACTAACATTGCAACTGCCCATGGCCTTGTCACTATCAAACACTACCTTTCTCATTGCCTGAAGGATTCTAAACCTACAACCTCCTTCCTGGTCCCCATGACTAACTATATCTCACCTTCGGTTACTTCACCTTTGAAGGCATCACACGCCAACAAATCCATGATATGGCAATGGGCACCCATATGGCACCATCCTATGCCAACCCTTTCATGGGCCATATAAAGTAGTCTTTCCTAACCATACAGAATCCAAAACCATTCACCTGGTTCAAACTCATTGTTGACATGTTTGTGATATGGATTGAGGGTGAAGACACCCTATCTACATAGCTTCAGAACCTCAACACCTCTCCTGTTCACTTCACCTGATCGTTCTCAACACAAGCTACTCTCCTCGATGTTGACCTCCAGTTCAAAGATGGCTACATGAGTACCTCTGTCCACATCAAACCTACCAATCACTGACAATACCTCTACTCTGACAACTGCCACCTTTTTCATTATAAGAAGTCTCTTCCATACAACTTAGCCACCTGTGGCTATTGCACCTGTAGTGATGAGAAGACCCTCTCAAAATATACCAAGCATCTCAGTGAGGCCTTCACAGAATGTAATTTCCCTCCAAATCTTGTATGGAAACAGATCTCCTATGCCTTATCTCTTCAGTCACCCACCACCTTCCAAACTCCCATTGCCCTGCCACAAAGGAACATTCCCCTTGTGACTTAGTACCACCCAGGTCTAGAGCAACTGAATCACATGTTCCCCGACTATATCTCATGGTGCCCTGAATTGAGGAATGTCCTACCTACTATCCTTCACAACCCTCTCATGGTGGTACCCATCATCCACCAAAGTTACACAATATCCTCGTCCAACCCTACTCCACCCCTGCTCCCAAACACTTGCCTCGTGGCCCATATCTCTGTAATAGACCCAGATGCAGGACTTGTCCCATACAACCTCCCACCACCACCTACTCCAATCTGGTCATAAGCATAACCTATTCCAACAAAGGCAGGGCTACCTGTGAAAGCTGTCAGTTGATCTGCAAGCTAAGCTGCAACTTACATGCTGCATTCTACATGGACGTGACAACCGATAAATTATCTGTCCACATGAATGGCCACTGATTAACTGTGGCCAAGAAACAGCTGGACCAACCAGTTGCTGAGCACACTGCCCAACACAATGTTCATCACTTCAGTGCCTGCCTCACAGCCTGCACCATCTGGATCCTTCCTATCAAAACCAGGTTTTCTGAACTGCACAGGTGGGAACTCTCCCTGCAATTCATCCTATATTATTATATCTCCTGTGGCATCAACCTTCAATAGTCATTGTCCTTCACCCACCTATGTCCTTCCCTGTTCCCATTTGAGAACTACACTGTCTTCTTTTCCACCAATACACCCACAGTTTTTACTTCGCTCCTTTTCTGCTCCCTCCTCAACTCTTCCCACACCCTCGGTCTAACCTCCTGACTGCACCTAGCCCTCTCCCCACCACATTCCTGTATTCTCTGACAAGCTGCAGCTTACTGCCCCCACACCTACTCTGCATCTCTCTTCCACCCTCCCCCAATCTCCTCCTAAACCACACCACCCAGATTGCTTCTCCCATCATGTGCAGTTGCTCATAGTCTAGCCTGAGCAGCCAGAGATAGTTGTCATGTGTGTGCAAATTATGTTTGTGTGAATGTGTGTGTGTTTTGTCTACTTCAGAAGAAGGCCTTTAGGCTGAGATATTGCTTGTCTAGCAGTCCCTGTTATGCCTGTCTGTGACTGAACATCTCCACTATGTGGTCAGTAGCAGTCAATCCTTTTCATAATATTGGATTTTCCTCTGATATAGTTTTGTAGATTTACATGGACTTCTGGCCTAAGAATGTGGTTAATAATTGTAAACTTAGCCTCAACTAGACAGTGAATCCAAACATTTAAATAATACAGTTTCAGATAGTTTATTTGTATGTATTCAGTTCTGATGATTTTACTCTGATGAAACCATGATCTTGTTCACAACAGGTAACAGGGGTGCTTCGTATGCACTTTTAGCATCCCTCACACTGTTCTTCGCTAGTGGCCTGTTTGTCGCTCTGGGTGCCTACCTCACAATCATGGCTGACTTGCAACATAATCAAGGGAGATTAAGTGAGTATGCATACCAGACAAAGGCTGAGTTCAAATATATGCTCTATAGACATTTTATTTAGCGTTTCTTCCATTATTATCAGCAGCATAATGATGAATGCCACCCTTGTGAGAGTGCAACCAAGTCATGATATATGGGGCTGGTCAATGGAGTGTATTCCTAATTACCTCACTAAAAGATACAGAAAAGAGTGACAGTTTTGCTAGTGTCACCATCCTCTGATCTGAGATTCATGTGGCATTCAACTGTGAAATGGCAGTTTGATGTTCATTAGTAACATTTGGCCAGAAATGAATAAGAAGTAATGGCACAGAGTTCACAGTCACCAAACTACCTATCATCTTGGGTTTATAACATTATTCATCATCAAGTAAATTATAAAAGAGAATTGATAGCCAGTACACACTTTCAGGAGAAAAATATATACTAGCCTACTGCTGATAGACAGATATAAAAGTGATGCACTCCTAGCTTTCAGAACTAATTTTTTTTTTCCTCTTGAAGGAGAAATACATAGGTTGGAGAACGCTAAAAAGGGAGGGTAGGTTACCCAGACCCCACAATGGGAGGGACCCGCATGTACTGAGGATGAGGATACACAAAGGTGAAGGGTCACTAAATATGGGAAGAAAGGTTGCTAAATATGGAAAAAGATTGCTGAAAATGGATAAGGATAGGTGAATGCGAAGTAATGGACTCTGACTAAGAAAGAAAAATTACTGAGGAAGTAACATGTTTGCCAAATGAGGAAAAAGACGACAGGCTAGAATTGCAGATAATACACAGGCAGAACAATTTCTCATTCTTGTGAAAGGAACTGTTAGTTTCAAAAGCTAGGGAGTGTGCCACTTTTGTTTTTATTTGTGTCTATTGGAAGTGCAGCACATTTTAGTTACTGAAGTACAGCCTGGTCATAAATTCTCTCATACTTTATTAATTTTCTCAAGTGAATTTTCTGTTGATACAATTAGCTGCTTTTTGCCATTTTCTTTTCTTATGTCTGTGTGTTATCTGCAATTTTTACCTATAATTTTTTTTCATCATTTGGTGATGCTTTAACTTATTCAGTATCTTTCACACATGACCAGAGACGATTTCTTGATATTTAGCAACCTATCTTTTTTGTTTAGTGATCTTTTACTCATATTTAGCCAGTCTCTTAGATGTCAGCCTTTCTTCATCAACCTCTGTCTTCACTACAGATGATTTCCTTTCATTCTGGTGTCTGAGTGACAAGTCTTTCCTTTCCAACCTTACCCAGCTTATCTTCCTTTCCTTCCTGAGGAAGGAAGTATTAGTTCTGAGAGCTAGAAAGTGTATGGTTTTTACATTTATATGTGTCAATTGGCAGTACTACATATTTTGCCTCTGAAGGAAATTAATGGCTAACAATTACCATAAAATTCTTCTCAACTGTGGAAAATTGTGAAAGTATGTTTGTGCAATGACCCACATACTACAGGTTTGACGAACACACAATCCCACTATACAATGTAATTGCACTATTGTAGGTGAAAAAACTGTTAAGTGGCAGCCCAGATTACCCCTTGCACTACCAGATCAGTGAAATAGTTTCTGATAATGGTCATCATTCTCGATTTGACCTGTGGGACAAGGTTAAAAATTAAAAACTGTAATATTACTGATCCCTGCCCTGTACCAACCCATTCACTATCTATGATCTGACCACTGGAATTCATAATGGACAGTACACATGGTCTCTGTTCATGCTTCAATTGGTTCCTTACTATGTGCTCAAGACTCTCAACAGACACTCAATGTGAGCATTCAGAGGTATTTCTGTCAGAATGTTATATGAAATCAAACACATTAGCTTCCAAAGAGACAATTCCATTTATTCACACAATGGAAAATGCCAAAATTTCTTTATCTTTGACAGGCACCTCATCCACCCATCTGTTAGTTCCACAATGTAGAAAAGGTCTGTTACTAAATAATAACATCTATCTCAAATTTGCAGTCACTGACAGCTACTTTTGCAGCATAGAATCTCAAATGCTTGTACTGACAGATATGGTCTAACTACAGAATGCTGAAAGTGTCAGTAACACCCTGCATTTTGGCCCCATCTGACCTGTCTTCTACTCCCATCCATCTACATTTATATGCTGTAAACCACTGAAAAGTGCATGACAGAGGGTATGTCCCAATGTACCTGCTATTAGCATTATTTCCTGTTCCATTCACATATGGAGCACAGAAAGAATGATTGTTTAAATACCTCCATATAATCTTACCCTCAAAATCCCTATTGGAGCAATACATAATGCACTGTAGTATGTTCCTATGCTCATCATTTAAAGCCAGTTTTTGAAACTTTGTAAGCAGGCTTTCTTGGAACAGTTTACAACTAGCTTCAGATGTCTACCAGTTCACTTTCTTCAGCATCTCTGTGACACTCTCCCACACTTCAGACATACCTGTGAGCATTTATGCTGCTCTTCTCTGTATACATTCAATACATCTGTTAGTCATATTTGGTACATGACCCACAACTGATTTGCCTGATTCCTCCTTGAAGGTTCATAACTGACTCCTTGATTTTCTGAGTTCTGAGCATGTCTTATACCTTTGTTAAACACTTCAACACAACTGACTTTCGATTTTCTGGGTCCTGAGTATCTTTTAAAATTTGTTGAACATTTGAAGCCTTTAAGTCAAGCAGTGCAGTAGCTTCAGAATTATTGGCTTGTTTCTCACCCTTGGAAAGTCCCATAGGTTCTGCTTACAAAACTAACATAATGTTTTCAACAATGCCACAAACCTGAGTGCACCTTAACATTCTCATTGTGATTTACTGCACGTGAAATATGGTTTGAGACATGAGAGTTACTTTAAAAATAATGTTTTTATGAAATTTGTCTGAAATTATCTCATACAATTGTTATTTAGGTTGGCTCACATGGAAGAAGTAGGCATAATTTAATCTCTTCACTATTCATTATTATAAGATATTACTAACATCTGCTATGTTAACAACACAAATTTTATCACAAAATAATTCATCTCAGCTATTGTTATTGACTTAGTACCACAACTGCTACTCATGACCTGCAACTCACTGTTGCTCCTGCCACATGGCTGTCAGCGTTTAAACAATCATTGTGGAACTCTTTACATAGAGAGGGCACTGAGTGGTAAACTGTCACATTTAAAGAATATTTAAAAGTAGACTGAACTATCATTCAAAGTCTTTCTTCAGGGATAGAAAAATGCACACACTGTTATTCCATATAAGATTTTCTATCGTGGAGCTCCTTGATGTACTGCAATATTTTGATACATTCAACTTCTTTCTTTTACATTCAGGTTTCATAATGCTGATTTTTAAGGTCAAAAATGGTTTTATATTTGCATGATGATTAGTAATAGGTTTTAAAAGTTACAATATGAATGTCCATACAGCACAAAATTTTACACAACATATTTTGACAAGGGTCCTTGTCATGAGACTTTTTACCTAACCATTTTAACAAATTTTATAAAGTATCAGTAAAATAGTAAAAAGTACGATGTTAAACTATAAGACATACCAAATTAGCCGGCCGCGGTGGTCTAGCGGTTCTAGGCGCACAGTCTGGAACAGCGCGACTGCCACGGTTGCAGGTTCGTATCCTGCTTCGGACATGGATGTGTGTGATGTCCTTAGGTTAGTTAGGTTTAAGTAGTTCTAAGTTCTAGGGGACTGTTGACCACAGATGTTAAGTCCCATAGTGCTCAGAGCCATACCAAATTAATATAATATGTTCACAGATACTATAAATGAACAATATTTACCACAAAAATGATGATTTATATGTTCCATAAGATTGCAACAAAGCAATACCCAACTTTAATTCAGCACATAATCTGATAACCCTGTTATTGCCCATAAAATTATTAGTACACAACTGATTTACTCACTGTGCATATTAGTAACGTTGCCTGAAATTTCCTTTGTGAAATATAAAATATTAAATTTTTAGTTGGTTAAATAATATATTTTCGAAAACAACTCATAAACAGCAATCTCCAAATTATCCAGGTGTAGATTATCTAGTTTGTGGATTATTCATGACTAGTCTGGGAACATTTGGAAAAAAAAGCTAGTGAACTACTCTTTCATAAGTGGAATGTATATGTGGGATTCCAGTTGGGTTGTAGCCCAAGGAAACACACATTTCTGTAGGACTCAATATAATTCATTCAGACATCCACACTACAGCAAATAATACAGTGAACTGAACAAGCAAGATGGCATGGGCTGTCAGGTTTGAGAGTCAAAGAACTTTCAATGGTGGAGATATGTCATTTGTACTTCTTGTTGACACCACATAGCTCCTCCCCCTCCCCCTCCCCCCTCGCAGAGTGGAGCACAAGTTCAGTGGAAGGGGGATGTTCAGAGGTGAAGACGGCGAGGGAGGTGGCAGTGATGTGATGGGGATGTCCATCTTTGGAGGTTGATGCAGCAGGGACCACACTGGCAGGTCAATGTGGAACTCCTGTAGGTGGTGTGAGTGGATGAGGTGATGGCCTGCGCATGAGGATGGAGCAGTGTGGGGAGGGACTGTGCACCCCACGTGATTGGCTGGCAGCATCCAAACTGTAACCCCTCTTAGGGGGTTACTGTCAACACTACGTCCACATTACAAAAAAATCATACAGTAACTGAACAAGGAAGATGGTGTGGGCGGTCAGGTTTCAGAGTCAAAGAACTTGACATGGCAGAGATATGTTGTTCATACTTGTCGAAGCCACATATATTTTCATAAAGAATACAGATTAATGCCTGTGCAGATATAGATGATGAAAACAATCATGACTGTTTCAATAGTGATTCATATAAATTGGGATTTGAACAGCTAAATGCTGCAGATATAGTGAAAAAAGTGTGTTTGTTTGAAGAAGAGAATGAAGGCCATTCAACTGAGGAACACGTTATCAAGCACAATGAGAAACTGAAATGCGTTGATATGTTAACAGAATATGCAAGACAAAATATGTTGGCCCTACTGATGCTTTGACAATCCAGAAAACGAGAACCATCACCAGTAAAAAGTGAATGAAAAAAAGACACAGAAAAAAATGGACAACTATTTACTGAAAGAAACTGAAAGGGAGTAAGATGAAATTTACATAGAACTTCAGTTCTAAACTACTCTCATTTTACTTTGACAGAAATTATGATTTCTCATATCTCACAAGTTTCTTTTGTGATGTTTGCATAAACTGTTCTCATTAGCTTGAGATTATATAAGAGACATAAATTAGAATTGTTCATAATAACTGAAATTATTTCAATTTGATGATGTAAGAAAACACCTTGTACTTAGCTTCTGCTTGTTGTCCCAGGGCGGACATTCTAGGTATGCTACGTAAGTGCCACTTACCCATACAGATTTTGAAAATGAAACTGAAAAAGAATTCTAATTTTACTATTAATCATTCTATCATGCTCGGGAAACATAGAAGTTGCTTCTGTAATTTGTGTTTCTGCAATGGAAAAGCTGGAACTCTTACCACTGATCTGTGAGCTGCTTATTGTGTAATATGTGTGGTGAAGCACATGCACTGCAGGCATGATATTCATCAAGAAGAGAAAGCTATGAATGTTTTGTTGCCCATTTGCTTAGCATATTCATGTTTATGTTATAAATTTTTATTATAGTATCAATATAATGTAAATATGGTATTTATTTACATTTCATCGGATCAAGGCAGTCAGGTAGATGCAGTATTTCTTGGTTTCTAAAAAGCATAGGACTCAGTGTTACACCAATACTTATTGTCAAAAATACAATCGTATGAGGTATCAAGTGAAATTTGTGACTAGAATGAGGACTTTTTGGTAGAGAGAACACAGCATGTTATTTTGGATAAAGAGCCATCATCAGATGTAGAAGTAATATCAGGTATGCCCCAGGAAAGTGTGTTGGGACCCTTCCTGTTCACATTGTGTATTAATGACCTAGCAGACTAATAGTAGCTGCAGAGTTTATGCAGATGATGCAGTTACCTATAATGAAGTACTGCCTGAAAGATGCTGCTTAAATATTCAGTCAGATCTTGATAAGGTTTCAAAATGGTGCAAAGATTGGCAAGTTGCTTTAAAACATTCAGAAATATAAGTCAGTGCACGTCCCAAAATTTTAAAAACTTACTATCCCATTACTATAATATCAGTGAGTGACAGCTGGAATTGGCCAACTCATACAAATACCTGGGTGTAGCACTTTGTAGGGATATGAAATGGAATTATCACACAGGCTCAGTTGTGGATAAAGCAGATGGTAGACTTCGGTTTATTGGTAGAATGCAGGAGCAGTGCAATCAGTCTACAAAGGAGATTGCTTACAAATCACTCTAGTGACAAATTCTAGAGTATTGCTCAAGTGTGTGGGAACCATATCAGGTAGGACTAACAGGAGATATTGAACGTTACAGAGAAGGACAGCAGAAATGATCAGGTTTATTTGATCTGGGGAAAGTGTCACAGAGATACAGAAGAAACTGAACTGGCAGACTCTTGAAGAGTGAATTATCCTGAGAAAGTCTAATAACAAAGTTTCAAGAACTGGCTTTAAATGATGACTAGGAATACACTACAGCCATCTACACATTGCTCATACATGAATCATGAGGATAAGATTAGAATAATTACAGCACACACAGTTGCATTCAAACAATCATTCTTCCCAAACTTTGTATGTTACTTGGGCAGGAAGAAACACTAATAACTGGTACTATATGACATACCATCTGCCATGCACTTCATGGTGGTTTGTAGAGTGTAGATGTAGAAGTAACTGTAGAATGACGGGTTTTGAAACTTTTAAGTAGGCTTTTGTGGGGCAGTTGACATCTGTCTTCAAGCATTCACCAGTTCGTGTTTTTCAGCTATTCTGCAATTCTCTCCCAGAGGTCAAACAAATTCCTGACCATATGCACTGCCTTTCTTTGTAAATGTTCAATAGGCCCTGACAACCATATATGATATGGGTCTCACACACTTGAGCAATATACTTGGTTGGGTAACATGAGTCTCTTGGAAGCCATCTCCTTTCTACAAACTGATTACATTTTCCTATTATCATACCATAAACTGAGGTCTGCCACCTGCTTCATCTATGACTGAGCTACGTGATCATTAATATAGTAAGGAGAGTTCTGACAGAATGTAAGTTTAGGAGTAAAGGAAACCATTCACCAAAATCGGGAGCACTGAGTCATGGGCAGGTATACACAAAAAAATTAAAAATTTAAAAAAGTAAAAAAAAAAAGTTGCAGCCTCTCTGAATAAATGCTTTGATGAGCTCAGGTATGGGTGTTCAGTGCATGGGCTAGGCAAGTGGTACACGGGTACTGGAGCTGGTGAGGTGTGGTGCACAATAAAGCTGACATGGTGGCAATTATTGGGAGAGGGTGGCAGGAAAAAGAAGCTATTGACAGTGAACCCTCTCAGCAACCAATGATAGCACCCAGACTCTTCTTAGCTGGCCTTTTCAATTTACACATCCTCCAAAATTCCCTCTCGATACTTCATGAAATCTTGAACATGAACAAAACTAAAACACCATTGTTGACATTGCCACCAATGCTACTCAGTGACCAATCCTTCCAACCAAAGCCAATGCACCCCCAACACTGAACTTTTACACTCACACTTCATACCACCATCAAATTGTGGCCACCTTCCATGAATTCCTTATCTCCAGCTTGGCCTCACCAGGCTTTGCCGGGCCCCTTCCCAAGGGCACCAACCTCTCAACAGAGGAAAGAGCAGCCATTCACAACCTCAAAACAGATCCTGCCCTACTAATCCTCCCTGCACACAAAGCCTCCACCACTACCACAATGAATCACAGTGACTACCAGAGAGAAAGCTTCTGCCAACTGTCTGACTCTTCCCCCTACAAACTTTGCCATAGTGATCCCATCTCAGGAGTCCTACATAAGCTCCAGTCCTTACTGAACTCCTTAAGCCAATCCCAGAACTTCTCCTCTAAGTCTTATTTAAGTATCCTTTAGAAGAAAAGAACATAAACAAATTTGTAGCACAGCTATGGGGACCCACATGACACCCTTCCATGCCAATCTTTTTGGGGGCTATCAGAAGAAACCTTCCTAGCCTCCCAAAACCCCAAACCACTTGTGTGGTTCAAGTTCATTGATTATATCTTCATGATCTGGACTGAGAGCCATGACACTCTACCTTCATTCCTCTACAGCCTCAAGAACTTCTCTCCCATCTGCTTCACCTAGTCTTCCACCTCTTTGATGGCTCCATCCACATCTGTCCACATTAAACCCACTAATAACAAACAATATCAGTATTTTGACATCTGTCACCCTTTCCACAACAGAAAATCACTCTCACAGTTGATGAATCTGCAGTGACAAGAATTCCTGTACCCAGTATCTCACTACCCCACAAACTTAGTTTGTAAACATGTTTCGTGTACCATATCCTCACACATCCCACAAATGCCAAGAATTGGTGACATAGGACCACCCCCCCTCCCCTCCCTCATTACAAAGTATCACCCTGGACTGGAACAACTGAACCATATCCTTCCCCTAGGCTTTGGATATCTATCATCATGCTTAGAAATGAGAGAAATCCTAACCAAGATCCTTCCCACACCACCTACAGTTATATTCCATTGCCCACCCAATTTACACAACATCTTGGTCAATTCCTATGCTACTCCCACTCCCAACCCCTTGCCTGTGGAACACCCAGGCACAAGACCTGCCCAATCCACCCACCCAGCACTTTCTACCCCAGTCCTGTCACAGGCTTATCCAGTTCCATAAGAAGTCAGAGGCAGGGCTACCTGTGCTGCAGTCTTGTCATATACCAACTCTGCTGCTATCACAGCACAGCTTTTTATTTTGGTACGACAACCAACCAGCTGTCCACCAGAATGAATGTATACCACCAAACTGTTGCCAAGAACAAAGTTGGCCACTCAGTGGTGCAACATGCAGCTTAGCACAACACACTCAGGTTCAATGGTTGCTTCACTATCTGGGTCATCTGGATCCTTCCCTCCATCCTCAGCTTCTCTGAACTACACAACTGAGAGTTATCCTTGCAAAACATCCTTTGCTCCCTTGATTCTCCTGGCCTCAGCCTCCACTAACTCACCATTCCCACAATCCTACCCATAATTTTCCCTTGCTCAATCTGTCTCGCCCTCCAAATCCATGCCCCATCTCACCTTCAGCATGAGCCACACATCATCAACTCTGGTACCCATATATTACTTGCTTAGCCCATCCACCTGCCAACCCTCCCTCCCACATTCCTCCCTACAAGCTACTAACTACCCACCCACATCTGCATCTATAATCCCACTTCCCACCTCCTGCCTCTCTTGCTTTCTACGTTCTGTCCTCCTCTTTCCTCTCCCCCCCCCCCCCCCCCCCCCTCCACAACTTGACACAACCCCCAGTCCACCCACCCTAATCCACTTTCCAAAACGCAATGTGTGTGTGTGTGTGTGTGTGTGTGTGTGTGTGTGTGTGTGTGTGTGTGTGTACTTTAGTCCATCAAAGGATTTATTTCAAAAGCTAGCAAGTTTTCTCTCTCTTTTGTGTGTGCCTGTCAATAACTTTGTGCCTCTACTAATCAGCTGGTGAGTGGTCTCCTCTACTCCTACACCATTCTCACTCCAAACCCTTTGACACAGTGGCAATATCACTGTGGAAGATCCAGGTGCAAGACCTGCCCAGTCCACCCAACCAGTCTACCAACTGCCTGTCAGTCTTTTCAGTTAAATCATTGCTTGCATCCAGGATTGATGAAGTGCAATACCCTAATAATTGTGGACAATTAGTGTGATTCACAGCCATGTTCTCTGGACAGTTTTGTAATCATTCATATAAAAATCACATTTTCCACCATGTTAAGTTTCATGTTATAATCTCATCTCCTTCTTGATGGTTAATCTGTTTTGGTCAGTAAGTGTACTTGCTTTAAACAACCTGTTTTCCTGTGAAGAGTATTGTTGTCATAACAAATTATAATTTTGCAAGATGTATGATTTGATTTAATTGATGTTCTACTAAATTAACTACTGACTAAAAAAAGTAAATTTACAATTAATAAATGTTCACTTCTGTATTAATATGCATAATACATTTCTGAGAACTGCTTTGCATCTGCACTGTATTGCAATTAGTATTGCAGAAATTAATGAAGGGAAAAACCAGTCAAATATGTTGTTATATTTCAATATCTTACTGACATCATAGTCATCAGAGAAGGAGTAACAGAACAGTTGGTTAAGGATGGAAGGTGAAATTGTGTGAGTTTGTCAATGGAACCATCCTGGAATTTGACTGAAGCAGTTAAGGAAAGCCACAGATAATCTAAATCAATATAGCTTGCTTTTCTCCCAGAACTGCCTTTTCTTTCATTAACAAACCAAAAGAAAAGGCAAAATTACATTCAAACTTGAGAGTGCATAGGGACATAACCCAGACACTACAATTTTAAATTCATAGCATTTAATTACAATCTTTTACATCAGATAAATAACTGCAACAAGAAAAAGCATTTTTAGTTAGAAAGGCTGTTACAAAAAGGCACAACATGCCCCCAGGCCCCCCATTGTGCCAACAATGACTGCCTACCATATGATGAACACTCTTATTACAGGTTGTCCCAGGAAACTTCTAAAACAAGAAATGAGCATACATGTAACAACAAATAAAATGATTTCACAAGCCCACAACCCATCCCAAGTTTAGGATTGTGCAACAAAATGGCAGTTACTATAATTAATAAAATATTTTCATAAATGATAAAACTTGAAAATCCAACTTTAAATCAAATATACATGGCATCAGTTAATGGTGCCACAAAATTACTGGGCAGTTACTTTATTTGAAACAGGCAACAGCCGCAAGCAGTAGCCACCCAATTATGAAAAAATAGTGAATAGTTGCTGTGATAAGCTAGTGGGTGAATGACTGCAAATTTAAGGTTACTAAACAAGTGTGTTTTGATAAACTTGGCCCACTTAAGCTATCTCAATCAAATTAAAATCACACATAAGCTTTAAAAGGAATTTTAATATACGTATGAAAATAAAACACCTATTTTTTTAAAAGCAACCAGTACACTGACATACCAGATTCACATAAGGCCAACAATGCTCATTGCTCGTAGGAGCATGGAAAAACGCATCAAACAATTAAATTTCAGGCACTGAACAAAATTTTACAGACTTGCAAATGCTCATCCATATCATGCTGAAGCAAAGCTCAATTGTGTTCAGCCACATGAAATGATTTTTCCATCAGTGCAGAATGCCTTCTCAATTTGATAGCAGCTACAGGTGCTTAGCATTGATTGTATTCCACCACCTATTATGGCTGCAACAGCCAACTCAACCCACTGCAACACAGAACTTCCTTCAAACTGAATGCTGTCTCTCCATGTAAGCCCATACATGGTGGCTTAATAACACATCATAAAACTGATCATCTTCCACTGCTGTCTACTGCACATTTTGATGTATAATTCAGCACCACTCCATCTCTTGCCTGCCATAAACTCAGCTTGGATGAAGCACTTCAATCCGCTTGGTGGTGAACAAACACATTCACTTGCCCCTTCACCATTGTTTCCAGCAGTCTGCATTTTCCTCCTTCAAGCTTCAGTGTTGCATATTTGCTACTCCACAGTGAGCAATACATCACAATATGATAGTAAGACTCTCTGCTGTTGACTACAGGCCATTTCAACCCCACTCAAGTAAGATTCCTCAATTATGAGCACTGTGCCATTTTTGTTGGCCTAAATACCCTATGCAGCAGCAAAAGCTGCATATACAGTGACATATTACTTGTTGCATTTCATAGCAGACAAAAGTATTTCACTTGGAAAGCAATTAAGACCTTTAGGTGAATTCAGAAATTTTAAGAATTGAATTCTCTGAACAAGTTATTTACTTACATTTTAGAGTGTTCAGTTCTTTCTCAAAGGTAGCCAGGTAGCCATAAAGCAAACACTTTGTGGTTGCTGAAGAGTGCACAAGTATGTCAACTCTCATACTGTGAAGGATAATTTAGTATTCCCAAAAAAAAAAAAAAAAAAAAAAATCCTTGCCTTATTATTTTCTGATCATTGTTCAATATAATCTTTGTAACAGTATACCAGCTCTCCTCCCCCTCCCCTTTTTTCCCTCAAAATAAAGACAAATTTTTAAGAGTTGTATTTCTTAAGTGTTTTTCTTATGTTTTATGGTAGTTATCAATGCGTCTTGGTTCCACACACGAGAAGACTGGGATGCACGTGAGCCAAAGGAAGTAGTTAAACTTAACACTCCAGCACAATACGTGGTTTTAATTGAGTTGCAGCCACAATATTACTGTGACAATTTTAAAACTTGCTCTTATATCCTTCAAGATTTACAGGTAAGGACAAAACTAAAATTTTTGCAGTTATTCTGCTTACAATGTAAATGACGAATATTCAGAAATGATTTTATCTGAAAATGACCTCAGAAGGCAAATGTAAAGTATAACTCAATACTCATATTTTGAATCATTGAAAATTTGTGTTACTTAATGAAATATACCCTGTAATAACAATTTTTTGAACAACATTGTTATACCTCTTTAACAGTCAGTTTCCTTTTGCTAACTGTGACATATTCAACACTTTATAGAAAATTTATGTGTGGCAGATGGATAATCTTTAATTTTTAGTAACTTTTGTATGGCATGTAATGTTCATGTTGAGTGGTTCTTAGTTAGCATCTCTGCTTTGTTACAAAGCTATTCAGAATTTTGAGTCATTGGGTCATTGGATAATTCATCTTACAGCATCGGTATTATAGGAAGCTTGTATAGGTTTTTACTTATTTACACAACTCACATGGCACAATGCTGAAAACAAATAAGTGATTACACAACATATACATGTCACGTAAAGACAAGCTAAGCTTTAATTCACTTACTGAAAAAGGCAATATTTTCAGGTATAAGTTGCTATGGTGGAATATACTGATACAGGTCTCTCAAGTTCTTGTCTTTATCACGCAGCATACAAGAAGATGAGACAAAGATCTCATACAAAGATGTGAAAATCCATTATTCCTCCCCCTCACACAATATGTAGGTGCCTCAAATGAATAAACCTTAAAAGTGAAATACTTATAACTCAAAATGTAGTAAATAAAAATTGTAAATGAACCACTGAGTGTGCAAAGAGACATGAGGTAAGGAAGTTCTCAGCAGCAGATGAACTATATGCATGTACAGTGTGTGAGGAGCAATAGTTTCAGAAGGATCAAGAGCATGCTTTGAGATTATAAAACAGTACTGATTTCAGGCAGCCAAGGAAATAGTTAAGACATTTGATAGCAGGTGGAAGCTCACAGACAATGGCTGATAAATGTTACTTAATTAAGCCAGAAATTTGTTCATTGTGAACTGGAACTCATAAACAATGAAACTGCACAGTGAACAGCATATTGTGTATCTTGGAAAGGAGGCAGAAATTAGATTGAGAATGAGAATACTTATGGATTCATAACTAGGAATAAGTGAAGTTCAGAAGTTAGAAGATATAGCTGAGAGATTCAGATAGAATGAGAAGGTCTATGGATCAGAATTGAAATCTTGGAAATGACTGAACGTGTTTAGTAATTAGTTAGGAATGAACGTAGGTTGTTGTTGTTGTTGTTGTCATTGTTGTTGTTGTTGTCGTCAGTCTGAGATTGGTTTTCTGCAGCTCTTCATGCTTGCCCATCTTATGCAAGACTCTTAATCTCTATGTAACTACTGCAACCCACACCCATTTGAACCTGTATACTGTACTCAGATGCTGATCCCTCTGCAGTTCCTTCTTCACACTTCCCTCCATTAATAAAATGACAATTCCTTGATGCGTGAGGATGCGTCAACCAATTATTTATTTAGTCATGGTGTGCAACAAATTTCTTTTTTTTCCCAATGGAGCTCAATATATTTTCATTAATTATTTGATCTACCCATTTAATCTTCACCATCTTCTGTACCACCACATTTCAAAAGTGTGTATTCTCTGCTTATATGAAATGTTTATCATCCAATGTTCACTTCTGTACAAGACTATGCTCCAGACAGGCATCTTCAGAAACCACTTCTTAACATTTAATTCATATTCAGTGTTAACATGTTAACAAATTTGTCTTTTCAGATCTGCTTTTTATTGTCATTGCCAGTCTCTAGTTTGACCATCATCAGTCATTTATCTGCTTAAATAGCAAGCCTTATCTAGTATTTTAGTGCCTCATTTTATTTAATTCAACTACACTTCATTACCCTCATTTTACTTTTTTTGATGTTCATTTTTCAATGTGTTTTCAAGACATTATGTATTCCATTCAACTGTTCTTCCAAATCCTTTACTGTCTCTGACAGATCTTCAACTGTTCTTCCAAATCCTTTACTGTCTCTGACAGATCTACAATATTCCTTCTCCTTAAACTTTAATTCCCTTTCCAAATGTCTCCTTGGTTTTCTAAACAGCTTCCTCAACAGATAACATTCCTGTCTCACTTCCTTTTCAACTACTGGTTCCCTCTGGTACCCTTTGCATCTTATAATTACAATCTGATTTCTGCACAGGTTGTGAATAACTTTTTGCTCTCTATATTTTATCCCTGCTACCTTTGGAGTGTAGTTCATGTCATCAAGTACAAAAGTTGATAACTCATTGCCATTTGATACAGATTTGGCCAGATAGTATCCTGAACACTACAGTGGACTGTTGTTTTTACCACTTGGTGTCTCGAAACAAATCTATAAGATAATAAATGTGTCAATACAGAAAAGTTTCCTTATCCCTATCCAGAACCCAGTCCCACAAATTGTTCCTGTGTTGTTGCTTGGCCCATAGAATCCCCCCAAATGGTGGCCTTACCATCAAATTATCCATCTTCGATTGCAGCCCTTCCTTCTGCAATGACCTCTATCTGTTCAGATTACCCAGTCCTGAACCCTTACCAACATAGTCCTGCAAAACCATGTCAGTGAGGCCCAAACCTCCTTGCATTACCTCATCTCCATCTGTAAAATTCTCCTGCTACGTAATTCCAAATTTCTAGATCCTATATCATATATTGAAACTCTTGCCCTCCAGGAACTAGAGCAGCAGTCACAAGGTCAACTCAAAAAATTCTCCAGCCTGTTCACTTCCTACTCTTGCCTAGCACTACCAGTATCCACCACCTCTACAACATCCTCCGAACTTCCCCCACATTCCCTCATAGCTGACAAACCCTGTCTTGCAGATGTACTTCATTTACCCCACCCTCAAAAGCTTCCTTCCATCACCATACAGAATCCAGAACCTAAACAGACCTGAAACACAGTCATGAACCTTTCTGCCAAAAGCCTTAGCCCTCAGATGTGACAGTCCTTTCCAAAAACCTTACCTTTGGCCCTACTCCCAAATTCAGTCATGCTGGATTTATTAAAGACCGTCCCTCCGTCTCCCAGTACATACAGTGGAAACATTTTTTCGCTACTAACACCACCAATCAGACTCAAATCAAAACCAATCTTGAACACTATGTGATGCAGTTCACTCCTATATCCAACCATGATCCACCCCCAATTCCTCCTAATCATTTTCTGTTAACTTTCCACAATTTCTTTATCTTGAACATAGATACACCATCATTGCCCAAATCAATTACTATACAAGCTAACCTTACATCTGCAGAAATAACCACTATCCATCACCTACAAACTGATCTTGACCTTATTATCCTACCTAACTGACGACGGATTCACACTGTTGTTTTGAACCTAAAGGATTACCTGGCAGAAGGCCACTGCCTGCTTTCAGATTCATCTACCTACAAACCCCGCTACAGTGACCCCATTCCAGAAATCCATCATGCTCCCCAGTCTCTCCTCAACTCCTTAGGCCCATTGCAGAACCTCTCCTCAGAGTCTACCGTATTTACTCGAATCTAAGCCGCACTCGAATCTAAGCCGCACCTGAAAAATGAGACTCAAAATCAAGGAAAAAAAACTTTCCCGAATCTAAGCCGCAGCTGAAATTTGAGACTCGAACTTCAGCAGGAGAGAAAAGTTTTAGGCCGCACCTCTAAATCGAAACAAAGTTGGTCCATTGTAATATGAGACACAATTTAGGCCGAATGAATGACGATACAGTTACAGTAGTTTGGTTCGAGTCGTAAGCTTAGCAGTTAAGCTTCACCAGGTAGCCATTGAGCCATTGCTTGCGTCAGGCGGTCCATCCATATTTATACGGGTACCCTTCCTTTTTCACGTGCTTCGTCTGGTTTGAATCGATTGCTTATTTTTCTTTGATCTGATAAGTGCCGTTTTCTTTGTTATAGATGTTTACGTCACTCTAAGCTGAAAATGCATTACTGTACTGTGTCATGCACTGTTTGTCACATTCTGATAATGAGTGTTTACGGCCTGTCACCGCTCGTGACATGGCTTACTTTTGTGCGCGCTACCACTGCTTACAACTAAAAAAAAAAAGGAGAGAGGAATTGTCTCATTAGCGAAACAATGGCAAGAGACTGCTGTTTGTTGTTACTTACACTGCTGCTTTCTTTGATAATGATCAACAAGAACCAAATAATAGACTGTGTATGATAGAAGATGTTCTGAACGAGAGTTTAGCGAAAACTTTTCTCTGTTGGAAAATCTTTGCTGACGCCTCTTTAGCACATTACATTCTGCACAGAAATTAGAGTCATCTTAGATTTAAAAATCTAGTCAGTTGCCGTGCTTCATTTCTGACTGTATTACTATTAGGCATAAGAATAATATGAATATAAACATGACATGATATGTTTATTCTTCTGCGTTTGCTGTTTTCTCACTAGTTTCGTAGTTTATTAGGCAGACAGGATTTAAATGAGACAGCAGCAAACACAAAAGAATACGTGGCAAAATGTTTATATTCGTATTATTCTTATGGTGAAGAGAATACTGCATGTGATTCACAATTCATAAAAGTTCCTGTCAGCAATCATCTCTTCTCACAGGTAGGAAAAAATTCAGAACGTAAGAGTTGGCCGTATTGACAAACATCCCAAATAGTCTTGCCAGTCGGATTTTCATAGTACATTGAAATGTTGCTATATTCGAAGATGAACAATACGGAATTTGTATTTACTTCGTTGGATAATGTATGAAAATGCAGTGGTCAAAACGCGGGGCGGAGAAAAAAGCTCGTCTTTCACCCTTTTTTTAAATTTATTTACTCACGCAGAGGTTTTGGCGCCAGTATTTATCTTTGTGCCTGCAAAGCATGCCTGTGTAGCGCTACATATATTAGACATTTAGACGGCAGAAGTTAGTTGTGGCGGCACCTACCAACATTTTTCATAACTTCTGCTTACTTTGCACTCGATTCTAAGCCGCAGGCGGTTTTTTGGATTACAAAAACGGAAAAAAACGTGCGGCTTAGACTCGAGTAAAAACGGTATCTCTCTCCTCACCCCTGCCGCTCCCCACACTCTGACCTTCCACATGCTTCCATAAGCCCAACCACCCAAGATACCTCATTCTGGCCTGTTACTGTGCCTCCACTGAGAGAATCTCTGCTCTTGTAGACCAACATTTTCAACCTATTACCTGCAACTTACCACCCTATATGAAGACTACACAGAAAGTAGGGGCTATGTCCAAATCTCATGAGATTGAGTTACTGGTGTCATTATGAAATTCATCAGGTGTACTTTCAGCTGGGTGAACTTAAATGAATGTGGTGGCTATAGTCACTGAATCGTAGTCAGATTAAAATATGGTATACATAGAGAAAACGGGTCAAATCCGTCCAATACATGGGCAGCAAAGGTGAAGTCCAGCAGGTGCAGAGTTCTGAACTGTATTAATTTTTTTGTTTGCTTTTATGGAAGTCTCATTGTTGGCACTGTTAAATGCAATGCCATTGTTGGTCTTTCTTATGTATGGTCGAAGCAAACACAGAGCAGATCTGACATTAGCTTCTTTGCTTTGTGCTGTGGTGGAAGTGAATTTCATGCTGTGCTTTGTGCTAACACAGAGTAACCTTGACAATCACTTTAGCACTTTGTGGTGTCGTAAATAGAATTGAATTTCATGTGAAATCCAACTGAGGTCAGTGCTTCAAGTGGTGATGGAATATCCAGAGTCAAGGTGCAGTGTTAAGTCTAGAAAAAGACAGAGATGTGGTAGACAATCTGAAGTATCTAAAAAGCTAAATACAATGTCACATGAAATAGGAGAGCATTCTAACTGCAAGAAGAATTGTATTTATTTGCTAACTGACGTAGGGAAGTCTGCATTAGTACCTAATTTCAGTTTGCTGAAGGACTGGAATGAGCGAAGTTGTCACCTGATAGGACTGATTTCTGTTGGCAATGCACAATGCCAAATGCCTTGCAGAGATGAGACATTAGCTACTTTGTGTGATTGTATATTTCATTATAAGATCAGAATAATGAGAGACAATGGTGTGACAGAATTGTCTATTTGTCAAAGGGATTTTATATCACTGCATAGTATTTCAAAGAAAAGATTAGAAACTATCAGGAATTCCATAAAAAATGAAGGCATGGTGCCAGTTGATAAATGAGGGAGACATGGAAACCAAGTTCATAAACTGTCAACAAAAACAGAGCAAAAAATTTGCACTCACATCAAGTCATTTAAAGGACTGTCCAGCCATTGCCAGCATAAATAAAACACAGAAACTGTATTTGCCTGAAGAACTCACAATCAAGAAGATGTTTCAAGAGACACTTCTACTTGTTCCACATCATACAAAACTTATTGTAAAATATTTAATGCAAAATTTACTATCTCATTCGGTTTTCCTCGATGTGATACATACAATACTTGTGATAAGTTTTCTGTAACTTTCATAGCTCTAGAGGCACAACTCACACATGCAACAGATGGAAAGGAAAGATCAGATGTTCTACATCTACATCTATATTTATACTCCACAAGCCACCCAACTGTGTGTGGTGGAGGGCACTTTATGTACCACTGTCAGTACCTCCCTTTCCTGTTCCAGACGCGTATGGTTTGCGGGAAGAACGACTGCCGGAAAGCCTCCATGTGCGCTCGAATCTCTCTAATTTTACATTCGCAATCTCCTCAGGAGGTATAAGTATGGGGAAGCAATATATTCGATACCTCATCCAGAAACACACCCTCTCGAAACCTGGACAGCAAGCTACACTGCGATACAGAGCACCTCTCTTGCAGAGTCTGCCACTTGAGTTTGCTAAACATCTCCGTAATGCTATCACACTTACCAAATAACCCTGTGACAAAACACGCTGCTCTTCTTTGGATCTTCTCTATCTCCTCTGTCAACCTGACCTGGTACGGATCCCACACTGATGAGCAATACTCAAGTAATATTAAGTGAGAGAAGATTGAATATGAACTGCACCAACACAAAGCTGATGCATTCTGTCATCATAAAAGAGAATCTCGACAGAGAAGCGGAAAGTTTCCAAACACATAATCAATATGTATGGATTTCCAATGAAATCTTCCATGTCCAAACTTCGGCACCAACATTGTCTATTATAAGTGACAGCTTTCTCTATATGTACTTAACATGCATTGACTCTCAGACAGTAATGCAGTGTTTTATGTTATCCTGAAACTATAGGGAAGAAAGGTTCAAATAAAGTAGTTTCTTTCCTGCATTATTATGTTACTTTGTTTCTGGATTCTGAGGTTAAAAATGTGGAAATCTTCTGTTACTCATGTGGTGGTCAAAACAAAAGCTATACCCTTTTCGGGTTTATCCATCATCTTGTTCATCATACAAAGTGATTTGAATAAATTTGTGTGACATTCCCAGTAAGAGGACATTGATACTTGAAATGTGACAAAGATATGGACCTCACTCTCATTAGATGTAAAATGGAAACTGAGCTCCCAATGGACTGGACAGTCATAATTAAAGATGTGTGTGCAAAACCCACTCCCTTTCAGGTTGTTAAAGTTGATGGCGCAATGATACATGACTGGACTGATTTCTTGCAATGAATCTACCGACCAATATCCATTCCCATTATTAAGAAATTGAAGATAGAACATCACCATCCAGAGCTTATCATACATTGTGACACTTAGAACAGATCTTGGATCACATCAGTTGTTACTGCTCCTGCTGGAAGAATGGAAGTGGAACCAGAACTGGCAGAAGGAGAGTTTTTGTTCCCTTCACCCTGTTACGAAGGCAGGCTGGTAAAGACTTAAGTCACAGTAACTAAATGAAACTAGATCATATCACCATGTGAAATAGCAGGTACTGCTTTATTATAACAAACCTATAGAGATACCATGCTAATAAAAGGTCGCATGTCCAATGTTTCAAGACTGCTACCTATCATCAAGGGAAAGTATCATGATCTGAAAGAACTGAAGGTGTTCTGTGACACGGGGGCCCAAGAGTACTATACAAATATTCCTTCCTGGCAGTGAATTTACAAACATGTTTTGTGTTATTTGTTTGTAATAAGTAAAAAGTGAGAAATGAAGACTTTTGCTTATGAAAACTGTGATTTATGCACTATTAACTATATTCTTATGTGTATGTTGTAACCATTTACTGAATAATTGTTGATCGTTGTATGCTAGGTGATTTCAAGATACAATAGATGAGACATGGGCTTATTAATCATTGTAATTTATATGAGTCCAATGACAATAAAAGCAGAATATTGATAAACAGTAGTGTTCCTAAAACATGATTAGTCATGAACATCCTCTACAATAATGACTAGATTCAAAGATGAATAGATCTTTGTCAAGGGAGTTGCATGGAAGTTTTATAGTTAAGTACCATCCCAATAACACATTACATTCTGACTTTTACAGTATAATTAGTGCATTATACAAAGAAATTAAAAAATAGACATTCAGATAAAAAGACATATAGGGTCCAATTTTTAATAATATATTTTTCCACTTTTAAGGAATCCTAAAGAAAAGGTCAGTGAATGTACTGTATAAATTACAAAAGCATATTTCAATAACCAATGAAACTGTAACATTTTAAACTTTAAAACTGCTCACCTGAAAAATCTATAAAATGGATTTAACCCCTTCTTTCCGTGTGGTCTTCATATAAAAGCTACCTACCATTTCTTCCACTGACTGCCCACTGATCCTGTTACGTTACCACACAAAGCCCTGTTCATCAGTATTAATGCCACCGCCCTTGATACTAACATCCCTAATGCCCATGGCCTTGCTGCTATTGAACACTACCTTTTCTAATGCCCGACAGATCCAAACCTACAACCTCCTTCCTAGTCATGCAGTATTAATGCCACCGCCCTTGATACTAACATCCCTAATGCCCATGGCCTTGCTGCTATTGAACACTACCTTTTCTAATGCCCGACAGATCCAAACCTACAACCTCCTTCCTAGTCATGATGACCAATTATATCCTCACCCACAATTACTTCTCACCACATCTGGGATATGGCTATGGGCACTCGTATCGCACCATCCTGTGCGAACCTATTCATGGGCCACCTACAGAAATCCATCCTAACCACCCAGAACTCCAAAGCCCTCACATGGTTCAGATTCGTTGATGACATCTTCAAAATATTGGTCAAGGGTGAGGACACCTTATACATATTCCTCTAGAACCGCAACACCTTCTACCTCATTCACTTCACGTGGCCCTCCTCAACCCAACAAACCACCTTCCTTGATGTTGACTACCACCTCAAAGATGGCTACATTAGTACCTACCAACCACCAGCAATATCCCCACTTCAACAGATGTCATACATTCTATAGCAATAATTCCCTTCCATACCACCTAGCCACCAGTGGCAGTCCCTCTTGAAATATATCAATGGTTTCACTGAGACATTCACAGACTGTAATTATTCTCCCAGCTTTGTTCAAAACAGATCTCCCATGCCTTATCTCTCCAGTCACCCATTACCTCCCAAGGTCACACCATCTGGCCACAAAAGAGCATTCCCCTCGTGACTCAGTACCACCCGCGGCTCAAGCAACTGAATCATATTCTCCCCAGGCTTTCAGGTACCTCTTGTCATGTTCTGAAATGAGGAATGTCCTACCCAATATCCTTCCCACCCCTCCCACAGTGGTATTCCACCACCCACCAAACCTACACAATATCCTTTTCCTTCTCTTCACAACCCCTGCCCCTAACAACTTGCCTCATGAGTCATATCCCTGTGATAAACCTACATGCAACACCCCTCCCATACATTCTCCCACCACCACCACCTACTTCAGTCCAGTCACAAACACCATCCATGCCATCAAAGGCAGAGCTACCTGTGAAACCAGTCATGTGATCTACAAGCTAAGTTGGATCCACTGCGTTGCATTCTACGTGAGCTTGACAACCAACAATCTGTCTGTCATTATGAATGGCTACTGATAAACTATGGCCAAGAAACAGCTGGACCACCCAGTTCCTGAACATACTGACCAACAAGATGTTCTTCATTTCAACGACTACTTCACAGCCTGTGCCATCTAGATCCTTTCTACCAAAAATAGCTTTTCTGAACTGCACAGGGGGGAATTCTTCCTGCAGTGTATCCTATGTTTCTTTAACCCACTTCTCCTTAACCTTCATTAATCAGTGTCCCTACCCATTTATCTCCTTCTGTGTTGTAACTCCAACACTATACTGCTGTCTATTTCACCAACACACTCAAAATCTTTTCCCTTCTCTCCTTTCGTGCTGTCCGTGTGCCCCCAGTGCACCCTCCATCTAACTGACTGCACCTAGCTGCCCCACTCTGTCCCTACCTCATCCCTGTAAGCTCTGTTGAGTGTTAATTAAGTAAATAAATTAGTGAAATCAAAGTGAACTAAGAAATTAGCACCAGCACTTTATCTTTCTGCACCCCTACCCTGCTATCCCTCTCCCTCCCCACCCCATCCTCCTCCTTAGCCCCACCACCCACTTACTTCTCCCATCATGCGCTGCTGCTCGCAGTCTGGCCTTGGCGTGCAGAGGCTGTTGCCATATTGTGTTGCTCGCCTGGTTTTTTTCTTTGTTGGTAGTCTTCAGTGTTGACGTACTGTATTTTTATACTGGCTCAAAAATGGGGGGTGAAAGTTCAACACTGAATACTGTAAATGATGTAGCTGACAGTTGCACAATTGTGTTTCACAGTTCTTTACTTTCATTGCTTACTAGCCCCCTCCCCCCCCCCCCCCCCCCCCTTGCCGCCCAATATTATATGGCCAGTTCACTATTGGTAAATGTTGATAACCCTCATTAATAGGATGGAGGTGAACATCAGCATACTGCTACAATAATTTGCTGTTGAACATCTGTGAGCAGTAAAAACTTAACAACACAGTTCATAGTTCTTGCAGAATAATACGGTACATATGACACTATTTCTCAAATAAATTGAATAGACATTGTCATTAATTGCTCTAACACATGGCCTATTTGTGTTACACTCATTCCACTGTTAAGTTGATGCATTGTTGTTAATTTACCCAATGCATAATTCTTGTCTGAAAATCAGACAAGGACCCCGACTGTCTCTGAAACAAAAATTAATCCTTAATATAGCCTCACAATAATATTCACTGAAACTATACTTTATTCAATGTTTAAGTTACAGAAATTACTATTAAAACATAACTTATACAATTAACTGAATACATCGAAAAATTCCTTCTTTTTAAAAGTTCCTTCTATCCACAAAGGTTATGCCAGATTATTTGCTTAAATAAGGAAATTAATAGATACAGCTATAAAAACAATTCTTTTGACAAACCTAGTTAGTATTTTGGAATTAATCAAGGGCTGGAATGCTAATGTGTTTTCAAATAGCAGCAAATAAAGACTTTAAGAATCCTAGTAGCTCTTCTTCCAAATGTTTATAATTAGTACAGAATTTATATTTGTTTAGAAGTCAACAATAGAATCTAAGCCACAAAACAATTACTGATTTCACCCTATAACAAAAAATATTAACTAGGAATGGTCAAAATAAATTAGGAAATTAATTCCATGCACAAAACTAAGCATAAAATTAGACCTGGTGCTATATTCCTTAAGACTGAGGGCCAGCCTTTCTCTTTTATGGAAATGCAGACTATATGTATGCACAATAATGGCAATTAGGCAAAAATGAAAATAAAATAAATTTAAGGAGGCCGATGGCAAAAAGGGAGGAAGTAAAGAGATCCCAGCTTACTTCATTACAATGTGTGCATGAGTGGCATTAGCTTTTGTGTGTGTGTGTGTGTGTGTGTGTGTGTGTGTGTGTGTGTCTGTGTGTGTGTGTGTGTGTGTGTGACGTCTTTTGTGATGAAGGACTATTTGGCTGAAAGCTTTGTTTGACAGTCTTTTTGCTGTGCGTATCTGCAACTCAGTATCGCTGCTATATGGTGAATAGAAACTATCCTTTTCATAATATTGTCGTTATTCCATCCTGGATTTTTCTTTGATTAAATGCTTGTATATGTGACAGATGCTGCAACTGAAAATAATTATGTGTTTGATACCAAGCCACCTTCCTTTAACCTGTGACTTAAATATGGTTTCTTAACCAAACCTAGCTGTCTGTGTATTACCATGCATTACAGCACAGAATGACCAGAGGTTGGATGTGTAAGTTAGTTACTCACATGTTCCATTGATCACTTTGCATGATAAAATATAATGGTGTGGAATGTGTCACATAGAGAATATTAACACAACTACTACTTAAATATTGCTGTATACTGATCATTTACAGATGAGTTCACATAATGGAAAATAAGGTTCAGCTTAAATAGCTTAATAACACAAGTGCATAAATTTTTTGCACTAGATAAAATACTAGTTTCTGAATAAAAATTCTCCTGTGGAATAAGAGTTGTCCGAAAAGAACTTTTTCAGCTTACCTTTAAATTTAGTTACTTAGTTCATTGCATGTTCCATAGATCAGCTGAATGACTTTTTTTTTATCAAAATGAGGTGAAACATGTCACTTATCAGGATATGTATACATGTTTAGTGTTAACATTAATTAACACATTATTTTAATCATATGCATGCAACTACACTCAGAAATAGGGGTATTTTTCTCTTTTCCTTTGTCTTCTCTCTCTCTCTCTCTCTCTCTCTCTCTCTCTCTCTCTCACACACACACACACACACACACACACACACACACACACACACACACACTCCCTTTCTCTCTCTTTCTCCCTACCTCCCTCCTTCTCCCACCCTCCCTCCCTCCCTGCTTCTCCCTCCCTCCCTCCCACCCTTCATCTCTTTCTCTCTCACTCTCCATAGAATAAAAGTTGTTTTCCGAGTGAAGTGATTTAGGTTAAATTTAAAACTTGCTTTGCTGCCTGTCAGAAATTTTATGTTATTAGGCAAATGATCAAAAATTTTTGTTGCTGCATATGGAACTCCTTTCTGAGCCTCTGACAGCTTTAATAATGGGCAATAAAGGTCATTTTTTCCCCTAGTGTTCTAGGTATGGACATCAATATTCTTCTCAAATTGTAGTAAATTATTTATGATGAATTTCATTAGTGGTGCAGTTAAAATGCCTAACTCCTTGAAGAGGTGCCCACATGAAGGCTGTGGGTAAACACCACATTTTATTCTTACCGCTCGCTTTTGTGCAATCAGTACTTTCTTTCAAAGTGATGAGTTACCACAGAAAATTATTTCACATGGCATTATCAACTGTAAATATCCAAAATGTGTCAGGAGATTGATTCAGTTGTTTGATTAGCAATTATACAGAGAGCTGAACTTAATTGTTTGAGAAGTTCAGTAAGATGCTTCTTCCAGTTCAAATTTTCATCAGTATGTACACCCAAAATTTTGGAACATTCTACACTATTTACTGACTTCATATTCTGCAGGAATTGTTGGCATGACTATTTGTTGTGCAGTACCAAATATAATGTTTTTTCTCAAAATTAAGTAAGAGTAAAGTTTTTAATAACCACTTAATAATTCTTTGAAAAAGTTCATCAACAATCTCTTTTGTTGCTTTCTCTCTAATGCTATTTATTACAACACCAGTATTATTTCCAAAAAGTACCAGTCCTGGTTTGTGAATGTTAAGTAGAATGTCATTCACATATGTAAGTAATAGAAGTAGATCCAAAATTATTCTGTGGGACTCCCTTTGTGATTTCTCCCCAGTCACTGAAATATTCTAACTTTCCACCATTGTTGGAATTATTCAGCACACCTTTTTACATTCTGTTCATTAAATGCGATTCAAAGCAGTCATGTGTAAGGCCATCAGTTTCATAAAACTTAGGTTTTTATAAGACTGTAACATGATCTACACAATCAAATGTCTTGAAAAGGTCACTGAAAATACCAACTGGCAGTACAAGGATTGTTTAATAAATCTGGTAAAAAAATCATAACAAATGTTTGTTTCATAAACAACTCACTTTACTTCTTCCCATAGTCTTGTGGCGCCAATGAGGTCGACACCAGCATCGATATGTGTTCGTCTTTGGGCTCTGAGCATTGACTTTGGACTCTGAGCATTGTCTTTGGGCTGTCCTGCCATGTTCAGTTCTTTGTGAGCCTTGCATGTGTTTAGGTGAATAAATGAACTACTGCTAAATGGGTGTTGTTTGGTGTAACCAACCTGAACTTCTCCCTCACTGGTGACCCCGAGCTGTAACGTCTTCTGTTTTCACTGTTTTACTGTGTCCACGACCTCCATGTTGGTTATTTTCACGTGTATTTGAACAATTACTTCAGCCCAGCACCTAACGCTGGATTTTGTGATCGACATGCATCATGTTGCGGGCAATGTACACCCACCAGGACTGCAACACGATGCCTCTCACTCGACGATTCCGCCGATTTCACCGGACGTTTTCAAGCCTGCAACAATAAGTGAGGTTAGGAGTGTGCATGACTCCGACTATCAAAAGCCTTTGTTCCCGCCACATGTGCCCTCCCTCATCGACTGTGCAGTTACCTCTTATGGCTCTCTGTGCAGTGTGGGACCAATGCCGATTTCTGCAAATGCTTTGTCGGACAACCTACTACCACCAGGACAATGATTTTCCACGCCGCAATCCGTGCAGTACCACACGGATACCTGCCACATGGCTGGAACTACTTCGTCCACAGACCTTTCTCCTCAGCATCCGACCACGCCCGCGCCTGCCTCGGTTCAGCATCAGCCTTCCTACTTTGATACCTCAGCCTGTAACAGGAACAATAACTAGGTATCTGTGCCTGACCTCCACCTCTGTTCCACTGCTACGTCTCAGTGTTTTGTGCCACGACATTCACCTTATCCGCACGCCGTTTTGAGTGGAGTGACTATGAACAGTGAACATTCACACATTCCATCCCATGTTTGACATTCTTTCTCACACTGTGCTTCTGGAGAGCCCACACCTCAGCAACCTCCCTGCAACACAGGTGTCCCTGGCTCTGATCATAAGTCGAACTTTCCGTGGACTAACACGCGTTCTCAAACTTTGAACTTTTTTCACCTGTCGCCCCCGCACCGGCTCCAGTCGAGCTTCCGCTACCGTTCTCAGCACATCTTGGTGCCTCATCCGCATCGGCTTTCTGCGACACGTCAAATCCAAACACACCCGCAATGGGTTGAGCTTCCGCAACCACAATCGACACATTACAGTGTCTCACTCGCGTCGGCCTTCCGCGTCGCAACGGATCACACTCAACCACAACGTGTCACCTTCAAGCTGCCACCTGAGCAGCTGTCATTGCCACATCCCCTGGAGGCACACTCTCCTGGAATACTACAGCAACAACAGCTCAATTCAGGCAGTGCCATGACGAACTCAACTCAACCCGTTCTTCCGAACATTCTACAGTGCTTACCGCCACTGCCGCTGTTTAATCCCGTCAGAGCAACAACCTGGTTCAAAATTGTGGACAAAGTGTTCGACCATTACAAACTCGACGAGTCAACCAGGTTTCTGTGCCTCATCACCCACCTGCATGACCAGGAGGACTTGATTGCTGACCTGGTCGACGCCCCGGACTCTTCTACCCAGTAAACTCTAGCCAAAAAGACAGTTCTACGTCGGCTTGCACGCTCAATTGAGGCAGCAATACAGCAAGTGCTCCATGTTGAGCAACTAGGCAACGATAAACCTCCCCAGCTCTGGAGACGGCTATGTGCCCTGGTCAGCGCTGATCTATTCTCTGACACTGCTCTCCTAGCCATCTGGTCAGATAAACTATCCTCACATCCGCTTTGCTCTGGCTCAAAGGTCTCCTGAACCCGTCGAGCAAAGAATGACAATTGCTGACAAGCTACACGATGCATCACTGCTCTATTTCGCCAGCCACTGCCTACCTGACAAGTCTCAGGGTCAGGCTCATCGCCCTGCCGCCGGACGCGGCCGGGGCTGTACTGTGCCGACTGTTCCGCCCGTTCCAGGAAGCAGTTAACAAGCAACTGGGACATCACCGGCTCCACCCATGGTCATGCCCCCTCCTGCAACCGAACCTGTGCTATGGCCACCGAACCTCGGCCACCGCCACTGGCAACGAACTTTCTGCAGGAAATCCAACCGCACTACCCGTACTGTTACTTCCACACATGGTTTGGTGAGGCGGCACGGAACTGCAGACCACCCTGTTACTTCCCAAATGCCAGCCACAGGTAGGTCCGGGTGCCGCCTCATGCGTACAACATGGCAGGCACCCCCCAGTGCTGCATTCTGTCCGGGAACGACCGGATAATTGTGGATGACTTTACATTAAAGACATTTCGTTGGGATACCTTTTCCTAGTGGACACTGGCGCCGATGTTTCGCTACTGCCTACGTCGTTAGCATCGTCAAACTTCTGCCCTCATCATACTTCACTGCAAGCCATGAATTCAACTAAACTACAATGCTCGGGTTCAACTTCCCACATCGTCTCACTCTCCGCAAACTGAACTCGAGTGGACCTTTTTAGTGTGCAAAATTGATGAACCTATACTAAGCATTGACTTCTTGCGATACCACAAGCTTTCACCAGACCTAGTGCAAAACACTGTGTTTCATCATCTGTCCAAGACTCACTTCACCTGTGCTCCATCAAGCAAACCCACCCATGACACATCGGTCCGGGCTCATCTCATCCGTACATGCTCGTCTCTGTCAACAACATTACAAGAAACCACGCGCAAGTGCCTTGTCGAGCTTGAACACGTCACTCACCTATGCAAGGAAAACTTCGAGCTCTCCCTCTGGCTCAACGAAACACAGCTACAGCTCTCCAATGCAGCAAAGAAATTACAGACACTCTGGCAAGGACAAAGCAAGGTCAGTAAGTGCAACGAATCTGCTTGCAGTCCCAGCAATCAAGCCTCCATGTGTTTACCTCCTGCTACCTGTCATAACTGTGCTATCAAGACTGCCGTAACATGTAGTGACAGTTCTGCAGGGCCACACCCTTCTAACACAGCAGCGTTTGACACTCGGCTGGATGCAAGTGCCCATGCGTGACGAGCATCATGTGTTTTCGAACTGACGGCTGCTACCCTGCCCATCGCGGACAGCATCTCAAACTATGTAACTTTGGCTCCTGCGTGCCGCCGTGCAACCACCACTGATCACACAAACAGTGCACTCGCACCAAGCGTTTCTTTCGCCCGTGACCGTGCTGCCAAAGGCTGCGCCCTTGGACAATGGACTCACTAACAGCTCACGAACTCTGCCGAGCTCACCCGACCATGGTGCCACTGCTTGGGCCGGTGGCCATCTTGTCGCGTTGACTCCTTGTACACTTTGCCGCCTCAGCTCCCGTCGGATCCGCCGAGTGGCTCCGAACACCATGACCACGCCTCACCTGCCCTGCCCACCACACATTGTAAACAAACCACTTCCCGTGCTGCTGGCAACATTCTGACGTCACCAATGGCATCGTTCACAAGCTTCGCCTCACGCCAAGTCCCCCAATCTCCAGTAAACCACATCAATTTTGTCCCGAGCGCCTCTCCGACCTTAAAAATCAGACTTCTGAACTACTAAGTTTGGGCGTCATTGAATCCTCTGACAGTAGCTTGTCTATGCCCATACATATGACACCCAAGAAAGACGCGTCCTGGCACATGTGCGGAGACCACTGTCGACTAAATGCACAAACAGTCATGGACACTTACCCCATACCCAACATTGCCAACTTTACCAGTTCCCTCGCAGGTGCGACCACATTCTCTGTCATTGAATGCTAACAGGCCAACCACTAGATCCCCATGGCACGTGAAGACATCGAGAAGACAGCAATCACCACCCTGATCGGATTATTTCAGTTTCGATTCATGCCCTTCAGTCTGAAAAATGCAACCCACACCTGGCAGCGCTTCATCAACGAACTGCTATTCGACCTAAAATTCTGCTTTGCATATCTTGATGACATTCTTGTGTTTAGCTCCTCCATTGAGGACAACATTCGACATGTGCAAACTGTTATGAACACTCTCGTGGCAGCGGGCATCGAGACCAACCAGGACAAATTGCAGCTACATCAACCTGCTGTCACTTTTCTTGGTTTTCGGGTCTCTGCCACCGGCATTTCATCGCCCCCTGAGAAAGTACAAACAATACTAAACGTACCCAGACCATTGTCATTCAAAGAGCTCCAGTGCTTTCCGGGGGTGGTCAATTATTATCATCGACATGTACCTCAGGCTGCGGAGGTTCAGGCTCCACTGACGGATGCCTTGGCAGGCACCAACACTTCTGGGTCTTGGCCCGTTCCATGGACCCCTGCTATGACCGACTCTTTCACTATCTTCAAAAATCTTCTTGCTGAGGCCTGCACCATCGCGCATCCTCTTCCCAATTTGCAGCTTTTCATCACCACAAACATGAGCGATAGTGTCATCGGCGCTGTCCTTAGCCAGTCAATCGATGGTGAAACTTCACCTCTGCAGTTTTTCCTCATGCAAGCTTACCAATGCACAACGGAAATATTCCATGTTTGACAGGGAGTTGCTCGTGATGTATGAAGCGATCAAGGATTTTAAGACTGGCGTTGAGGGATGTCCTTTCTGTGTTTTAACGGACCACAAACCCCTGGCTGCAGCACTTCAAACCCGCCAGCTGACCCGCCTCCTCGCTGCTTCAGATACATGGACTTCATATCTCAGTTCACCACTGATGTCAGACACATAAAGGGTGCTGACAATATAGTTGCTGATTTCCTTTCACAATTCGACACCGTCCATTTGTTGTTAGACCTCTCTGAACTGCCTAACCTCCAACCCACCGACGAGGAAACACAAAACCTAATTTCAGACTCTACTTCTTCACTACACTTCGTCTGCACCACCTTCCCTGGCATATCTGGTATGATCTGGTGCGACGACAGTACGGGCACGTTACGCCCCCTCATCCCAACCACGCTCCGTCGAGCTGTCTTCAACACATTACATAATTTAGCCCACCCCGGTGTTCGTGCGTCCACCTGCCTCATAGCGGAACGCTTTGTGTGGAGAAATGTCAACAAGGATTGCCAGCAATGGACACGCTCCTGCGTCGTGTGCCAATGCTGCAAAGTACACAGGCACACTTCACTCCCCCTTGGCTCCTTTTCGATCCCTCGGCTCCTTTTCGATCCCTCCTGGGC